>NC_091119.1:201519042-201696542 GCF_040183065.1 Periplaneta americana | reverse complement strand
AGATCCAAGAACGCATATACAGTCATAGTAGCCTTACGGTCATAGTAAACAGTACGTTCCAAAAATATGTTCGCGTTTTCCAGTGACGAAAGAGCTTTCAATATTGAATCATTTTCGCACAGGTACTGTCGTCCATTTGCCTACGTCGTATCCCGGTTTTCCCCACCAGCTTTTATTCGCTAGCTAGTGGCTGGGCTGTCTTAGCTCTTTTCTGAGAACATTAATTTCTGTTAGGAATTGGACATCTACGTAATATTATACAACTATTTAAAATAACTTAAATAAAAGGGCCTCGTTAAGTAATTAACTGTCACGTGATTTCCTCCCTTCCTACTACCCTACGACATAACCACTTGGACGGACAGTAGATAGTATGTCTGAGTAATTTTATCTTTTCGGATCGAGCGGAAGTGAAGATTGAATTTACAGTACGTAAGGTACTCTCTTATAGATTAGGTACAGAATTATTTCAACATGAGTCACTAGTATGAAGGACGAAACTGGTAATTGGGATTAGGTACAATAGTCTATAGTGCGATAATATGTACAAAAGAATTGAAGCCTGTATCGAAATGAACGGCCACCATTTTAAAAAATGTGTTTAAATATCCATATTATGATTATTTTTCAATTTAACTTCATTCTCTATATTGTACGCTAATGTGTTGTAGACAGTATAATATACACTGCATAATGAATACGTCCACGTGGACAGCTCAGTTCGTAAATGAAAACACTCATTGTTAATACTGTAAAGTAGTCTGAATAAACAAAAACCTAATGAAAATGATCAAACTCAAAATCGCGATATTTCCTAGTTTACATACATGGATGAACTACTTTTCTTTCCTCCTATACCTAGTAAAGTGATTTGTTTGTACATTACGCCAGTATCATCGAACTCCAGTCGTGGAAGGGGGTAGGAAACGGAGCTGATCCAAAGGTATAGCCAGGTTAATATTAAAAATGTTAGTAAAAATAAAATGATATCCCTGTATGTATACGTAACATTGTAGAAATTTCTTTGCAGGACGAAGTTACATTTGTTGTGATCAAATTTCTGCACATTTAAAGGACAAAGCTAAAATTCTTTCAATCATTTATTAACATAATACACTGCTCTCTTAAATTGACTGAGCGTATTGGGAATTAAATCAATGGCTTTCCCAAAACATGCTATGAAATGTTTTATATTAAAAATACGTCAACGAGCTAAATTATATTAAACTTTTTGTTGGAATATCTCAAAGAATAACCCCCTGATATTAATGGCATTACTTACGGTCCACTCTGTAAATATTATTTATTAATTTCAGTTTATTTGATTTTAATTGATTTCAATTTAATTTGCTTTATTTTATTTATATTAATTTATTGTAATTTAATTTGTTTTAATTTAATTTCATACAATTCATTTTAATTTCACATAATTCATTTTAATTTAATTTATTTTAATGTAATTCAATTTACTATGACTGAATGTAATTTATTTAATTTTATTTTAATTTATGGTAATTTAATAAAAAGTCAAAAGGAGGATAGCAATGGCAAAGGAGGCTTTAAGGAGAGTAGATAGTGATGCCTGTGCGATTAAAAAATTTTTGTACAATAGTAATATACGTTACAAGAGCGGTATGTTGACGTTTTCATGTTCGAGGAAAAGATTGAAAAAGCGAAACGTAGTTGAGCTTTTTTAATTTCCGAGAACATGAAAACAAACATACCGCTCGTGTATCGTACATTATTTTGTGCGAAGATCGTTTATTACATACCTGAAAGACGAATTTCTAATTAGTTGCAATGAAATCTCCATGTTGGTTTCTGTTTAATGACGCCAACTTCGGAACACCAAAATATCTTTTTCAACATTGTTGCAGTAAAATGTTTTCTGTGTTTACTATACTCCAGCAGGCCGTGATATACGTCTGCCTTTTTTTCCCCCAGTCTATAAATGCGAACTTAAAACAAACGGTAAGGTTATGTAATGATTTATTTTTCATTTTAATATTTTAACAATATTATTTATATAACATATTGCAGTAATAAAATCGGCATCTGGAATCTTGTTGATTTTTTCACGGCTTCCTTAATGTTACTTGTATCAGGAATGCAATAAGTTTCGTGAAGTAGTAGACTTTACTTAATTTTTGCAAATATTTAAAAACATTAATTAACATTGCAATTTAGGTGAAATTGCAGTGGTAACTTTCCAATTTATAATTATTACTATGTTAAACGTCTCTAAAAATAATATGTTAAAAGCCTAAAGCAGTAAAATGAATGTCGCGCTTAAGCGGTAAGAAGAGGGAAATTGTTATGTGTGTTACGTTGGGAATATTGAATGTGGTATTTCACACTTACCGCGTATTGGTTCTGTGCGGAAAACAAGCAAATACGCACGATCTCGCACAAAAGTTTAGTTCAATATTTCTAGACTTTTAATGTTCAGACTAGAATAAAAATTTCCATGGTTATACAATCCATGATTCCGAATTCATTGGTATAAAAGATAACTAATTAGCTTCGTATCCTAGTGCTAAAGAAAGGTCCTAACTGGTAACCTATTTTCCCACTTTGCTAAGTGTACTTCATTCTTCAGGTGCAAGTTACTTGCTACAATCTTCACTCATATACCTTGTATAAGCTATCTAGTAATGTATATTGTAAATTCTAAAGCAAAATTTAGTTAAATATTTCACCCCTAATAAAACAGAAAAAAATAATGAACTTTGTTTAATAATTTTTGCTATTTTTCTCAATGCATATATATACTTTTTTCTAGTGTTATGAGCGTGATATTCTTAAACCGGTAGGTCTATTATGTAGAACACAGGCTTCAGAGAACACTGTAAAAATTTCATTTAAATTGATTCGGTAGTTTCAGAGAAAAATGCGCTTAAGTTTGAAAAATGTCAACTTGTGGCAAACTGCATTATATTAAAAAGAAGGATGTATGAATTACATGCACCGCCAAATTTAGAGAGGCCATTTAAAGATCATATTAGCAGAAATATCTGCGACAATATTTACGTTTTTAAAGAGCAAGTTTTGTACTTTAAAAATAAAAAATTGGATTTTTGACCCATAATCATTACCTAGTTCCCCTAAAAAAAAAAAAGGATCATCATCTGCGGACCTCTGGAGAAAGAAGTAAGGAAGAGACTGGTGAAATGCTTTGTAAGGAGTGTAGCATAGTATGAGGCAGAAACCTGAATATTACAACGAAGTGAAGAGAAATGTGGATATGGAGAAGGATGGAGCGTGTAAAATGGACAGACAGAATAAGAAATGAAGCTGTGTTGGAAAGAGTGGATGAAGAAAGAATGATGCTGGACCTGATCAGGAAGAGGAAAAGGAATTGGCTGGGTCACTGGTTGAGACGAAACTGCCTTCTGAAGGATAATAATGCTTTAATAAGCTATTTCTTTTCTTTACAAATTCAAAGCTTCTAAGTTTTTTTTTTACTATATCCTAAAGTTACCCTAAAATATCCTTAATCTAGAATTACCCTGTGTAGTACAAATTACTCTACATTAGGGTAATAACTAGGGCTAGGATTTTGATGAAATTGCATCTTTTTTCTCGTAAGCCAGAAACATTGCTGCTTTAGTATTTATATGTTATGTGATAAACTGAGTGTTTCAAGACATATTTGTTAGGGCATTTTTTTGCATTTTTTGCCTGTTTCAACTCATAAGAGCATCGTTTGTTTTATTCGGACATTTTTTAGGCATTTTCATTTAATTTTGGCCATATATCCCCATTATTAATATAAAATGATGTTTATTTCCTTTGATATTTGTCTACATATTTTGTCCATTAATACCCATTATTTTTACTTGGTTATTTTAACGATGCTGTATCAACTACGAGGTTATTTAGTGTCGATGGAATTGATGATAGCGATATATTTGGCGAGATGAGACCCAGGATTCGCCATAGATTACCTGACATTTGTCTTATAGTTGGGAAAAACCTCGGAAAAAACCCAACCAGATAATCAGCCCAAGCGGGAGTCGAACCCGCGACCGAGTGAAACCCCGAATCGGCAGGCAAGCGCCTTAACCGACCAAGCTACGCCGGTGGCTAATACCCATTATTTTGTATAATATTTTAATCGTTTTCTACACAAATATTGCCATTTTCACGTAGTACTCTCCAATCATCCCTTCAATATAGACTCCTCTATACCTGCTAATTCCGGATAAGAGTGGCCTTGTGGTGAGCTACATGGAAATTACATCAGGTAAAATAAAATTAATTAAAATGTACTACTTAGAAAAAATTATGTAAAATTAAATAAACTTAAATGTTGGTACTGCTCGTAAAATTTAATTTAATTACTAGTCTAAATATTAAGTAGTACAAAACCTCTTTTCCTACTAAGCCAATTATGTAAGATCAATTTTAGGGCATTTTAAGGGCATTTTTGAAAGATTTTTAGGTCATAAATGCATTGCTTTTAGGACATTTTTTCATGATTTATAGGTCATCAAAATCCTAACCTTAGTAATATCCCTAAAAGTGACAACACTGGTCTGAGGTAAGACATGATGTGTGGAGTACTACAGCTGTAGTGCTAGTGGAGTGATTGCAACAATGGCGCGCCCTGACGGCAATGGGATGGGCAGATGGTTGCACTGCACCTGTTCCAACACCAGGCGACCTTGACGACTGCACTTGTACAAGTGGACGGACCAGACCGACGACGACTGCAATGACCAGAGACAGCATTCCAAACACCGCTTCCTACCCTTTCCCTCGCTCTCTTCCTCTACGTCTTCGTCAGTAGTTTTCTTTTCTGCTTCTTTTTCCAACTATTCATTCCCCTCTTCTATTTATTTCACTCCCCTCCTCTGCATCATACTTCCACTTTTCCTCCTCTCGTACTTGCTCCTTTTCCCTCATTTTCATTTATTCTTTTCTCCCCTCTCCCCTCGTGTTCATCTTCCTCTCTTCCTTCCCTGCCCTCTTTCGTGTTTGTAGCTTTCTCTCCTCTTGTTAATCTCTTCTTCTTCTGTCTTACATTCATTACCCTTTCCTCTTGTCTCTTATTCATCACTTTCTCTACTTGTCTCATATTTGTCTCCCTGTCTCATTAATATTTTTCTATCTTATATGTATTCCTCTTCCGTCTCATATCCCTTCTTGTCTCTTATTCATCACTTTCTCTACTTGTCTCATATTTGTCTCCCTGTCTCATTAATATTTTTCTATCTTATATGTATTCCTCTTCCGTCTCATATCCCTTCTTGTCTCTTATTCATCACCAGTGGCGTAGCATGAAATTTTAAGCAGGGGAAGCTAATTCAAGTTGTCTTTCATGCAATATGAGAAAACGTATTACAAAAATACAGTCTTAAAATAAAAAGTAGTCAATTTCAAGTCAGCAGTCGAAGATTGGTTGGAACCTCGTAAGTAACACCAATAAGGCATGACCTCAAATGAGACGTAATAAAATACGATTTCACGGTTTACACATATCTCTAACAAATAGACACGTATACGTATAACATTAGCTCACTCCCTGTCATACTTAGAGAAATCACAATATTAGAATCATTACGTAAGTATGCGTCTGTCTTTTGGTTGTGTCCTTCATTGACAGCAAGGGAGACGGTCATTTGTTTTTTAAATCACACTTTTGTTCGTAAGTCAGTCTTGATAATACAATTGTCCTAATAAATTCAAGTAAACTAGTGTCAGGAACTGTTATTTCACTCATTATTTATTATATCAGCCACAATGCACACTAACACTTCAACTGAACACAACTGACGAAAAGGGATAACTCGGAAACTACTTATTTTAAATGTTAAAGCTAGCTTCTTTTCGAGCCTTGCGACTAGGGTAGTTTAAAAGGGATGGAAAATCTGCGGGGTGGATTACACAGAAGAAACCGGTCTGCTTGGAAGCTGGTGTGTGCAGGCTTCTTGTTTACTGCTGCATCACAAATAATCCTGAGCTGCCGCATCACAATATTTAACGCGTAAATATAAATTCTATTAAAATTAATAAACAATTTTCTCCATAAACTGCATGTTTATTATGAAATTATTATTAAATGGGGAAGCTAAGCTTTTTAGCTTACATTGACGCTACGCCACTGTTCATCACTTTCTCTACTTGTCTCATATTTGTCTCCCTGTCTCGTTAATATATTTCTATCTTATGTTTATTCCTCTTCCGTCTCATATCCCTTCTTGTCTCTTATTCATCACTTTCTCTACTTGTCTCATATTTGTCTCACTGTCTCGTTAATATATTTCTATCTTATGTTTATTCCTCTTCTGTCTCATATCCCTTCTTGTCTCATATTCATCACTTTCTCTACTTGTCTCATATTTGTCTCCCTGTTTTATTAATATTTTTTATCTTACATTTATTCCTCTTCCGTCTCATATCCCTTCTTGTCTCTTATTCATCACTTTCTCTACTTGTCTCATATTTGTCTCCCTGTCTCATTAATATTCTTCAATCGTATATATATTCCTCTTCTGTCTCATATCCCTTCTTGTCTCATATTCATCACTTTCTCTACTTGTCTCATATTTGTCTCCCTGTCTCATTAATATTTTTCTGTCTTATATTCATTCCTCTTCTGTCTCATCTCTTCCTCTTGTCTCATATTCGTCTCTCTTCCGCCCCATATTTATCCCTTCCTCTTTCTAGGTCGCTTATTTGTACCTTCCTCTGCCTGTCTCATATTCGTCTCTTCCTCTGTCTCATATTCATCCCACTAGTCTCTTATTCATACATTCCTCTTCCTTTGTATCATATTCGTCACTTCCTCTACCTGTCTCACATTAATCTCTTTCTCTGTCTCATATCCATCCCTTCCTCTCGTCTCATATTCGTCTCTCTTCTACCACGTATTCGTCCCTCCCTCTTTCTCTGTCTCATGTTCGTTACTTTCTCTACCTGTCTCATATTCGTCTCCCTGTCTCATATTAATCTCCTTCTGTCTTAAATTCATCCCTCTTCTGTCTCATATCCATCTCTTCCTCTCGTCTCATTTTCGTCTCTTCTACCCCATATTCGTCGCTACCTCCTTCTCTGTCTCATATTCGTTTCTCTGTCTGACAATCTCTTTCTCTCTTATATTCATCTCCATTCTCATCCATTCCTTCCTTTTGTCTCATATTCGTCGCTTCCTCTTCCTGTTGCATATTTGTCCCTTTCTCTTTCTGTCTCATATTCGTTACTTCCTCTACCTCTCTCATATTCGTCTTTCATATCCATCTCTTCCTCTCGTCTCATTTTTGTCTCTTCTACCCCATATTCGTCGCTCCCTCTTTCTCTGTCTCATATTCGTCTCCCTCTCTCCTGCAGCATATTCATCCCTATTTTGTCTCATATCCATTTCTTCCTTTTGTCTCATATTCGTCTCCCTCTCTCCTGCAGCATATTCATCCCTATTTTGTCTCATATCCATTTCTTCCTTTTCTCTCATATTCGTCTCCCTCTCTCCTGCAGCATATTCATCCTTTATTTTGCCTCATATCCATTTCTTCCTTTTGTCTCATATTCGTCTCTTTTCTGCCCCACATTCGTCGCTTCCTCTTCCTGTCGGATATTCGTCCCTTTCTCTACCTGTTTTATATTCGTCACTTCCTCTACCTGTCTCATATTTGTCTCTCACATTCATCCCTCTTCTCTCATATACATCCCTTCCTCACCTTGTTTAATTTGTCACTCTGCATTCAAATGTTCTCATGTGAAGAAATGCTGGTACATGGCTTCCAGAATGACTTACGGTAAGGGACACTTAAACAAATTATCGTTCTGGAGTAAAATAATGTGGAACCTAACGCCAGTTCGTAGCCGCATTACGTCGAAGGCAGACAACCGACAAACGAGAGGCATGGCTCGACACTTCAGGATTACGCAAAGAGTAGTAATTAGCTTCCATGCAGTAATTACATGAATGAAAGAATCTTGAACATTTAATTAATGTACGTACATGTAAGTGGTCGCAGATAACAGGCAAATTACCTCTTGGAAAAAATGTAATTTACACGGCTTCCCAAGCTTTGAGTTCTGAAAAAATGATATAGTTACTTTCATAACATACAAGGCAGAGTCTTTAAAAAAACATTACGTAATCTTTCTCATTCGTAAACAATTAAGCGAGTGAGAAATTTAAAGCATATTTATCACAATTCTTCAGAATAAAATTTAAAAAAAAATCACAATATCATAGGACATTTTCCCAAAAGAAAATTTGTTTCAAAAAGTTTCAAACATTTACATGATAAACTGGCAAAGCCCTCTTTAAACGATATTATTTCGAACAAATTTTGAAAGGCCTTTGGTAGAAAAATCAGCTCCAGTTAAGACCCTACAAGGATGCTTCAATCTTAACAAAGTAATGCCCTAGAATACGTTCTCCTTCAAACTATCTCAATGAAAATTTACAGGTTTCTAATGGGAGCTGTTTAGTAGAAACTGGGAGTTTTTTTTTTAATTAATTGACCATTCGACTACTTTTATTACCTGGTTTTATGGGTTATTTGATGTATTTTTCCGGTCACAGAACAGTTTGGATTTAGGAAAAATAAATGCACGGAAAATGCAACACACAGGTTTACTGACAAAATTCTGGAGGCTATTAATAAAAAATTACAAGTTGGAGCGAATTCCTGTGATTTGTCCAAAGCATTTAACTGAATAAGTCATAAAATGCTCCTAGACAAATTAGATTATTATGGAATTAAAGGCGTTGCACAACAATGGTTTCACTCATATCTCATACATACGAAACAGAAAGTCGAAATCAATATAATTATGAAATCTACGTCGACACTGGGAATTATTAGTAATGGAATTCCTTAAGGATCAATATTAGGTCCCCTACTTTTTCTAGTGTTCATAAATGATCTTGCCCCCCTAATAAAAGATGTAGGTCATCCCATATTATTTGCAGACGACACAAGTATAGTAATTACAGCCAATAACTCCAACACATTCCAATCTTCAACAGAGACAATTATCCTCAAAATATGTAATTGGTTCTCAGCCAGTAAATTAGTATTAAATTGTAACAAAACTAACACAATTCAATTTAAATCCTGCCCAAATTCAACCTCGCAAATTTCAAGCCCAATAATTAACAACAGGGCCCTAATAGAAACAACAATCAAATTTCTTGCTTTACAAATCGATATGTTAAATTGAAAAAAATCATATTAAAGAAATTTGTCCTAAACTAAATTCAGCTGTTTTGCTATTACATCTATGCAAAAGATAATATCAATACCTTAAAAAAATATACTTTGCATACTTCGACACTCTAATGAGTTTTGGTATAACATTCTGGGGATATTCTACAGATAGTAACAGTATATTATTCCTAATACAAAAAATAGTAATTAAAATAATAGTAGGTGCCAAATCTAGGAAATCGTGTAGGACCATTTTCAAAAAACTACAAATTTTGTCCATGGCTTGTCAGTATATTTTTTCGTTAATAAACTTCCTCGTATGTAATTGTGAAAACTTTGCACTTAACAGTTCATAGCATAAATACTGGTCAAAAATGACTTTCATACTCCATCGGCAAGTCTATCGTGCTACCAAAAAGTAGTGTGTTATATGACAGTAAAACATTTTAATAGCCTCCCTACGAATATAAAAAGTCGGCCGAGTTAGATCTGTGGTAGCGCGTCTGCCTCCAGACTAACCGGCCCGGGTTCGATTCTGGGCGGGGTCAGAGATTATCATGTAAAATTTCTACCTCGGGACTAGGAGAGATAGCAGTGTATCAATATGCCTGTGTTAAATGCCTGGAAAAGGGGAAGTATTTTGTTTAAGTAAGGCATTATTTTATTTTGCCTCTCCAAGGCAAAGTATATGATTATGTCTCATGACGTACGAAATGGAAATATAAAAATTGGAAATTTATCCTTTGAAAGGGTGAAAAAATTCAAACATCTTGGAGCAACAGTAACAAATATAAATTACACTCGGGAGGAAATTAAACGCAGAATAAATATGAGAAATGCCTGTTATTATTCGGTTGAGAAGCTTTTATCATCCAGTCTACTCTTAAAAAGCTGAAAGTTAGAATTTATAAAACAGTTATGTTACCGGTTGCTCTGTATGGTTGTGAAACTTGGACTCTCGCGTTGAGAGAAGAACAGAGGTTAAGGGTGTTTGAGAATAAGCACATATGGGCGAATCAAAATATGGAAGTAGAATGTTAGTTGGGAGGCCGAGGGAAAAAGATCTTTGGGAAGGCCAAGATGTAGATGGGAGGATAATATTAAAATGGATCAGAGGGAGGTGGGATATGATGGTAGAGACTGGATTAATCTTGCACAGGATAGGGACCGATAGAGGGCTTATGTGAGGGCGGCAATGAATCTCCGGGTTCTCTAAAAGCCATAAGTTGAAATTTTTAGCGATGCTACATAATCACGCAGTTGATGCAGCTTCGTGAAATAACCAATAAAAATTACCTTCAAAAAGCTTGCCGGAAGTATAAATTTAATTAAACCTAGAACTCTTCTCTTGAATTTTGAATAACACCCACAGTTTAAAACACAGTCTCATCGGCTGTATGCAGACATTCTCGAGCGCGAATTCTGATTTATCGCCTAATGTTCCAGACCTTTAATATTTCAGCGTAATTCACAAACAACGATTCTGAGACAGCCGTTTATTATCACATGAGCAAGAGCTTTACTGTACCTCAAACTGCAGATGAAATCACGTCGGCATAAATCAGCCCCTCCAGCAAGGAACTAGGGATCTCGGCGAACCACGAACATTCCCATCATCTGATCTGTAAAAAAAAGAAAAAACAAGCAATCAATTCATATATTCTCTTCACAGGTGTATGGAATTGTAAACATAGTGCTGAAATTTATGAATCTGTTTTGTGTCAGGCTTGTATCCTGCAAGCCCGCTGGGAACTTCCTGCCGGTCATAATTCATGTTATACGAATTCGCATCTGTAATGCTAGGAGGTACGGCGGAGCACACTGTGAGCCATCCTTAATATTCCAGTCGCATTCTGTGAACGAGATAAGATGCATACAGTGGGCATACACAATGAGCTCCGTCCCAGCTAGATGGACGCTCGCTATCGTAATTGCATTAACACAGAAAATAAAACCACCGCGGGCGTGTGAAGTACAGGATGTAAACAACTTCGTTTAACAAAATAAATACAATATGTAATCAGTGCCATAAATTATTGTAAACAACGAATCTGATACAATGCAAAAGGGTGAACAACATATCAATGGCTGAGAACCACACTGTTTCAAGTCCATTTTACGAAATTTTTCACGAAAGTTATTTTAAGTTTCTAATTTTCGAAGCTGTAATAATATATTAATATATAGCCACAATATGTTGCTAGCATATATTTAAAAATAGGATTAAGGACTTTACTAATAGACGGTAATTATACACAGTATTTAAAGGGTGTAAATGATATTTTGTTATTGAAGTGTTGTATCAGTGAAGAATTGTGTTGTGTCAGTGAAGTGTGTTGTGTAAGTGAAGTGTGTTTGTGTCAGTGAAGCTTTATAGTTTATAGTGGCAGTGCAAAGTATTTGAACAGTGAAATGTTTTAGAAGTGTTAGTGAAATCAGGATAGAATCAGTGAAATGTGTCGTAGTCCCAGTGCAGTGAGTGAGTTGACAGCGAAATGAGTGTAAGGTACTTGTGCAGGTATGAACATATCATACTCGTGGGTTTTAGTTCGAACTTAGGTTTAAGGTACAAATTAGATTTACTTTAAATGTTATTTTAAGTGATCGTGCTTCATTTAATTTAGGATATTCCCTGTTGATGTTGTTGTTATTATTATTATTATTATTATTATTATTATTATTATTATTATTATAAATTATTGTTAGTATTATTATTAATTGTATTTTTATTAGTTATGTTTATTATTAATTGTCATTATTGAGTGTAATTAGTTACCACTGCCACCGGGTATATACCCATTGCAGTGTGAATAAATACATACATGTTTTTAAGGATGTTTTTGCCATTGTTAATTAAAGAAATTTTTTTTTAATTTATTTTATTTCTAAATATAAGAGGACATGGGTTCAAGAAAATCATTAAAACAATAAAAACAAAGTATTTCAAGTCCAGTTGAAATCAATGAAGATTAATTTTATTATGTACTGAATAGGACTAGGATTTTGATGAAATTGCATCTTTTTTCTATTAAGCCAGAAACATAGCTGCTTTAGTATTTATATGTTATGTGATAAACTGAGTGTTTTAAGACACACTTGTTAGGGTTTTTTTTTTGCATTTTTTGCCTGTTTAAACTCATAAGAGCATCTTTTGTTTTATTCGGTCATTTTTTTAGGCATTTTCATTTGATTTTGGCCATAAATTCCCATTATTAATGTAAAATAATGTTTACTTCCTTTAATATTTTCTTTACATATTTTGTCCATTTATACTCATTATTTTGTATGATATTTTAATCGTTTTTCTACACAAATATTGCCCTTTTAACGTAGTACACCCCATGTAATGGATCAGTCCAACCATCCCTTCTATATAGACTCCTCTATACTTGCTAATTCCGGATAAGAGTGGCCTTGTGGTAGACTACATGGGAACTAAAAGTAAAGATCCATGCCGCTACAGCCCATGAAGGGCCAAGACCGACCAGCTGACTGCTGACTTCACGACCACATTCCGAAGCAGAGGTGAACGATCATTCATGGAAACTACATCAGGTAAAATAATTAATTAAAGTGTACTACTTAAAAAAATTATGTAAAATTTAATTTAATTACTATCTAAACATTAAGCAGAACAAAATCTCTTTTTCTACTAAGCCAATTATGTAAGATCAACTTTTAGACCATTTTTGAAAGATTTTTAGGTCATAAATGCATTGTTTTTAGGACATTTTTCATTATTTATAGGTCATCAAAATCCTAGCCCTAGTGATGAACAATGATACAACACAGTTTCCTCTCATTCTTCCAATGTAGCATTACAAAATTCCTCTTCACCAAAGGTGTATATTGTTGTCCAGCTTCCCTTTTTAATTTCCTTTTCTCTTTCTACTTACTGAAACTAATGTTTGAGAAATTCTTCACTTGTATCTCGTGATGTCCCTGGTCCTTGCTCCTCTGAAGAAACATGAATTTGCCAATTGAACAATATGTGGATAAAATGTGGCCCCCTAGGTCACCGGATTTAAATCCGATTACATTTCTGTGTTTGCGGTCATGTAAAATGCCTGATTTACACTTCTGAGTTGAACACACTTCAGGAATTGCTATTTCGGATTGAACGTGCCCTTCAGCTAATAAGTAATGATCCAGGACTTCCCGAGAAGATTCGTAGCTCACTACAGAGAAGAGCACAACGTTGCGTTCAGATGCAGGGACACCATTTTGAACACCTGCTATAGCTAGAATTCAATTAGAGATGTCTGCGAGGAATCAAAACAGAAAATATGAATTAGCTCCACAACGATTAATACAAATGTGTATTGGAGTTTTTTACTTGGATTAGTTTGTAGTTCTCATCTGTAAATTATTGACCACCACTTTTGAAGCACCCTGTATTACGTTCCATATTGAAATTAAAGTAGGCCTGTTTCATTCTCTAGATTTAACGTATAAATTTATGGATTGTAAATTATTTAACTGCCAAATTATCGTTAATATTATAATTCAGCATTCTTGTGATCATTCACGTATTATGAACTGATATTTTTGGAAAATATTTATGTATTTATTCATTTATTCATTCATTTATTTATTTATTCATTTATTCATTCATTTGTTTGTTTGTTTATTTATTCATTTATTTATTATTTATTTATTCATTTATTTATGTATTTATTTATTCATTTATTCATTCATTCATTTATTCATTCATTTGTTTGTTTGTTTATTTATTTATTATTTATTTATTCATTTATTTATGTCTTCATTTATTCATTTATTCATTTATTTATCTATTCATTTATTTATTTATTTATTTATTTATTCATTTATTATTTATTTATTCATTTATTTATGTATTTATTTATTCATTTATTTATCTATTCATTTATTTATTTATTTATGCATTTATTTATTTATTTATTCCTTTATTCATTTATTTATGTATTTATTTATTCATTTATTTATGTATTTATTTATTCATTTATTCATTCATTTGTTTGTTTGTTTGTTTATTTATTTATTAATTTATTTATTTATTTATTATTTATTTATTCATTTATTTATTTATTCATTCATTTATTTATTCATTCATTCATTCATTTATTTATTCATTCATTCATTCATTTGTTTGTTTGTTTATTTATTTATTCGTTTATTTATTTATTCATTTATTATTTATTCATTTATTATTTATTTATTTATTTATTTATTTATTTATTTATTTATTCATTTATTTATTTATTCGAATGACAGGTACATAGATAAGTTATCTTTTACCTAAACACAACCTCAATATTAAAACAGTTAACTTAATACAACTTAAAATTAAATCTAATGAAGGAACTAAACTAAATCCTTAAAGAACTAAAAACTAAGAACTAAACAGAGGCATGAGCTTCCCAGTATCTGGCACATTCAGTCAGTGATTTTAGAGCTGGGCAGCGTTGGAGATGATCCCTATTCATCGCTTCTTGAAGGTCACAAAGGGTACAGGTTGGATGCTGATAAATACCGAAACGGTGGAGATGCTGCGCCAAGCAGTCATGACCAGTTGCAAGGCGGAAATGCCTAATATAATCCTAAATAATGACAGAAAAACTTCCCATAGAAAATAAAACACAAATGAATGAAAGAAAAAGATAACAGACGGTGAAGATATGAAAAGAAACAAAATACTGCAGAAAGAGAAAAATATGAGAAAAGCCAGAAAGCACAGAGATGAGCGCGTCGCCATGGCAACCAGCTGAAACTCATTACTTCCCACTCTTGCGTTGTGGAGATCCCCTGCAGAGGATCCTAATGAACACTTCACACTACTTCATTGTTTTTTTCTTTAGGTTCCTGGACCCTCCCTCATATTTGGCCCCCCACGACGCCCAGTCTGCGGGGGGGCCCTGCACTGTAACGTAAACTTTTTGCAGGTCTAGTGAGCTTCTCCGCTGCAGAGAGACTCTGTTCAGCGACCGGTACGTCCTTACGGCATCCACATTCACTTGCAGCTCCAAGTTCCTGTCGTCGTAACACTAACCAACGGTCCTTCACTGCAAACCCAGCATTGTCTAATCTTTCCTATTTTCCGCCTTTCTCTTACTCTCCTCATATGATCCATATATCTTAATGTCGTCCATCATCTGATATCTTCTTCTGCCTCGAACTTTCCTACCGTTCACCATTCCTTCCAGTGCATCCTTCAGTAGGCAGTTTCTTCTCAGCCAGTGACCCAGCCAATTCCTTTTCCTCTTCCTGATCAGTTTCAGCATCATTCTTTCTTCACCCACTCTTTCCAACACAGCTTCATTTCTTATTCTGTCTGTCCATTTCACACGCTCCATTCTTCTCCATATCCACATTTCAAATGCTTCTAGTCGTTTCTCTTCACTTCGTCGCAATGTCCATGTTTCTGCCCCATACAGTGCCACACTCCATACAAAGCACTTCACTAGTCTCTTTCTTAGTTCTTTCTCCAGACGTCCGCAGAAGATACTCATTTTTCTATTAAAAGCTTCCTTTGCCATTGCTATCCTCCTTTTGACTTCCTGGCAGCAGCTCATGTTACTGCTTATAGTACACCCCAAGTATTTGAAGCTGTCCACTTGCTCTACTGCCTTATTTAGAATTCGCAAGTTTACCTTCTTTATTTTTCTTCATGTTGTTTGCATTTATCTTCATCCCATACTGCTCACAGCTGTCATTTAGCTCCAGTAGCATATCTCTTAGTATCATCTGCTCTTCTGCCAACAACGCCATATCATCAGCAAATCTTATGCACTTTATTCTTCTTCCAACTATCACTCCTCCCATGTTCTGAAAACAGTTCTTCACCAAATCCTCAAAGTAGGCTAGATGTTGAACAGGGTAGATGATAAAGGGCATTCTTGTCGTACTCCTCTCCCTATTTCACTTTCTTCAGACATTTCTTCTCCTATCCTGACTTTGATTCGTTGTTTCATATAAAGGTTACTGAACAGCCTCCTGTCTTTCCAATCCACACCTATTTTCTTGAGGATGCCCATCAGTTTGTTCAATCCACTCTGTCAAACGCCTTTTCTAAGTCCACAAATATTATATACACTTCTTTATTCTTCTCTAAGTATTTTTCGCGGATTATAGACAAGTATATAAAAAGCTTCAAAATATAAAAATATGCTGAGTATGGCCAATAGATCATTAAAACACGCTCTCAAGATAAAATTCCCAAATATGTACAGGGACATCATTTTATTTTTACTTCAATTTTTATTGCACCTGAGTTTTTGAATGTACTTCACTCCCACCCCTTCTACTAACGAAGTTCCAACTGTCCTCCACACAGAACCAAGGCCGCATATAGTAAGCAGTAGTGAGTTAGTGAGTATAGTACGTTCCAGAAATATGTTCGCGTTTTCCAGTGACGAAAGAGCTTTCAATATTGAATCATATTTTCGCACAGGTACTGTCCGTTTGCCTACGTCGCATCCCGATTTCCCCCACCTGCTTCTGCTCGCCCCTCTGTAAAAGCTGGGCTGTCTTAGCTCTTTTCTGAAAACATTAATTTCTCTTAGGAATTGGACGTTTACGTAATATTATACAGCTGTTTAATTTAACTTAAATAAAAGGGCCTCGTTAAGTAATTAACTGTCACGTGATTTCCTCCCTTTCTACAATCCTGCGGCATAACCACTTGGACGAACAGTAGCTAGCTAGCATGTCTGACTAATTTTGTATTTTCGGGTCGGGCAGAAGTGAAGATTGAATTTACAGTACATAGAGTAGGTACAGAATTATTTCAACATGAGTTACTAGTACGAAGGACGAAACTGGCAATTGGAATTAGATGCAATAGTCTATAGTGCGATAATATGCACAATAGAACTGAAGCCTGTATCGAAATGAAAGGCCACCATTTTCAAAATTGTGTTTAAATATCCACATTATGATTATTTTTCAATTTAACTTCATTCTCTATATTGTACGCTAATGTGCTGTAGACAGTATAATATACGCTGCATAATGAATACGTTCGCATGGATAACTCACTTCGTGAGTAAAAACACTTATTCTTAATACAGTACTGTACTTTGATTAAAGAAAAACCTAATGAAAATTATCAAACTCAAAATCGCGATATTTCCTAGTTTACGTAAATGGATGAACTACTTTTCTTCCATCCTATACCTAATAGAGTGATTTGTGTTTTACGCCAGTATCATCGAACTCCAGTCTTGGAGGGGGGAGCAAGCGGTGTTTCCGGTTCTCTAAAGGTATAGACAGGTTAATATTAAAAATGTTAGTAAAAATAAAATGATGTCCCTGTACAATATGCTCTATGAATGAATGAATGAAGCCACTGTGTCCCATGAAGGGCTAGGGCCTCCTACAGGAGGGGAAGCTCGGTTGGTGTGGTTCACATGATGAGCTATTTCACGTGAACAATATTTACATTCACCAGTGGCGTAGCGTCAATGTAAGCTAAAAAGCTTAGCTTCCCCAGTTAATAACAATTTCATAATAAACCTGCAGTTTATGGAGAAAATTATTTATTAATTTTAATAGAATTTATATTTAAGCGTTAAATATTGTGATGCGGCAGCTCAGGATTATTTGTGATGCAGCAGTAAACAAGAAGCCTGCACACACCAGCTTCCAAGCAGACCGGTTTCTTCTGTGTAATCCACCCCGCAGATTTTCCATCCCTTTTAAACTACCCTAGTCGCAAGGCTCGCAAGAAGCTAGCTTTAACATTTAAAATAAGTAGTTTCCGAGTTATCCCTTTTCGTCAGTTGTGTTCAGTTGAAGTGTTAGTGTGCATTGTGGCTGGTATAATAAATAATGAGCGAAATAACAGTTCCTGACACTGATTTACTTGAATTTTTTAGGACAATTGTATTATCAAGACTGACTTCCGAACAAAAGTGTGATTTAAAAAACAAATGACCGACTCCCTTGCTGTCAATGAAGGACACAACCAAAAGACAGACGCATACTTACGTAATGATATTAATATTGTGATTTCTCTAAGTATGACAGGGAGTGAGCTAATGTTATACGTATACGTGTCTATTTGTTAGAGATATGTGTAAACCGTGAAATCATATTTTATTACGTATTATTTGAGGTCATGCCTTATTGGTGTTACTTACGATGTTCCAACCAATCTTCGACTGCTGACTTGAAATTGACTACTATTTATTTTAAGACTATATTTTTGTAATACGTTTTCGCATATTGCATGAAAGACAACTTGAGTTAGCTTCCCCTGCTCAAAATTTCATGCTACGCCACTGACATTCACATTCACTATGTGAGATACACTAGAGTTTCTCAAATTTTAGTTCTGTATGAGTTTGTTCACTATCTGTCTCCACTCGTCCCTGTTGCGGGCGATGGTTGACCAGTTCCCTACCAGCTGCTGCTTGAATGTATCTGCCCATCTGCCTTGTGTTCTCTTTCCTATGTGCGGGTCCCACATGCGTCCATCTGCCTTGTTGCTGCCTTGCTACATGACCACCCCAGTTCCACTTCGTTATGAGGGCTTTTTCTGTGATGTTCTCAGAAGCTGTAATTTTCTGCAGTGCCGTGTTGTCTTTCAGTGAAACGCCAACTATCTTCCTCTGCATTTTCCTTTGGCATATTTCGATGTTCGTCTTTTGCCTCTCTGTGAGTGCCCAGGTTTGGCAACCGTATGTTAGCACCGGGAATACACAGGAGTTAAGAGCCTCTAGTCTGAGTCTGCGGTTTATGGCCTGTCGAGGAGTATAAACTTTAGCGCCCAGAAGGCTTTCCAGGATTGTGTTATTCTCCTTTGTATTTCTTTCTCCATCCCTAATATGCTCTAACAAAATATTTTTATTTAATTTGTTTTTTTTTTCATAAACTGGATTTCTGTATATTTCAACAACTCATTACTTACTTACAAATGGCTTTTAAGGAACCCGAAGGTTCATTGCCGCCCTCACATACGCCCGCCAGCGGTCCCTATCCTGAGCAAGATTAATCCAGTCTCTATCATCATACCCCACCTCCCTCAAATCCATTTTAATATTATCCTCCCATCTACGTCTCGGCCTCCCTAAAGGTCTTTTTTCCTCCGGTCTCCCAACTAACACTCTATATGCATTTCTGGATTCGCCCATACGTGCTACATGCCCTGCCCATCTCAAACGTCTGGATTTAATGTTCCTAATTATGTCAGGTGAAGAATACAATGCGTGCAGTTCTGTGTTGTGTAACTTTCTCCATTCTCCTGTAACTTCATCCCGCTTAGCCCCAAATATTTTCCTAAGCACCTTATTCTCAAACACCCTGAACCCATGTTCCTCTCTCAGAGTGAGAGTTCAAGTTTCACAAGCATACAGAAGAACCGGTAATATAACTGTTTTATAAATTCTAACTTTCAGATTTTTGGACAGCAGACTGGATGATAAGAGCTTCTCAACCGAATAACAACACGCATTTCCCATATTTATTCTGTGTTTAATTTCCTCCCGAGTGTCATTTATATTTGTTACTGTTGCTCCAAGATATTTGAATTTTTCCACCTCTTCGAAGGATAAATCTCCAATTTTTATATTTCCATTTCGTACAATATTCTGGTCACGAGACATAATCATATACTTTGTCTTTTCAGGATTTACTTCCAAACCGATCGCTCTACTTGTTTCAAGTAAAATTTCCGTGTTTTCCCTAATCGTTTGTGTATTTTCTCCTAACATATTCACGTCATCCGCATAGACAAGAAGCTGATGTAACCCGTTCAATTCCAAACCCTGCCTGTTATCCTGAACTTTCCTAATGGCAACAACTCATTGGCCTTATAAAAAGAAATATGCTAAATCACGAATATCCTAGACCTGATAATGATGATGATGATGATGATGATGATGACGATGACACAGAGAAGGAGGATAAGAGTCAAGGGTGAGTAAAAGGAAGAGGAGGGAAAGATCCTCATTATTTATTCTGCCAAGCCGGAAAGCCTCCAGTTTGGGCAATACCTCACACAGGCGAACCGTCAGTCGCTGTATCTTGCTTGTACACCCAGGAGATGAAAGACATTTGCACCACACAGGATCCGCGATTTACAAGGCCTCATTAACTTTGCGGCAAGAGGATCCTAAACCTTGGAGCTGAAATAGAATCCCCTCCTTACAAGAGGTCCCATCCTTACCCTGAGATCACACTCCCACAGAATTGCACGTCTGCGATTAACCCTTTGACGTCATCCCTAGGGTTGTAAAGCTAGGTTTATAGCACCTGCATCGCCATACACCTCAAACGGTCGTAATTTGGTAGGGAAAAACTTTATAGTTTCTGTTAAGTGGGGTTACTGTGGCCCAGAATTATACTTTAAAATCGAAATAGCCGAGATACAGCATTTGCTACAACTTCAAAATCAAAACTTTAAAGGAAGTTGGGATTTATCCCCCAACTCTGTACTTAGCCACGGCATGGTCTACGGATTACGTGAATACATAGCGTTAAAGTGTAAGTCATAAATGGACCGAAACAAGGCAACATCGAACAACACACTCTTTGAACACTGTATACAATATGAACAGTAAGTAACGTCATTAATTTCAGGGTGTTAACCTTCGAGATATTCCAAACAAAAAAGTTTAATACAATTTTGCTTATTTTTGCTTCCTTTCCGAGATAAAAATTGTTTTATATGAAACATTTCATAGCGTGTTTTGGGAAAGCCATGGATTTAATTCCTAATGTGCTCAGTCAATTTAAGAGAGCAGTGTATTATGAGAATAAATCATTGACAGAATTTTAGGTTTGCAGAAATTTGATGCCAAGTAATACAACATTTTAAAATTCCCATTAAGGGGTTAGGTACAGCTTACAGCAGTAAAATTTTGGAAATATTCAACATTTTTTTCCCTCCTTTACTGTATCTTCTACTATATGAAAAAAAAAAACAACAACGATTAAAAAAATTATTTATATATATTTTTTAAATTCAAATTGGTGGCAGTTCACTGTGCAGTGATGCAGCGTTTCTCTCATAACTAAAAAATATCCAACATTCTGTAATGAATTTTTTTTGTGTGTATTAATGCATGTCATATCTACAATATGATGCAAGATCACTTCTCTGCCTTTGATAGATTGTCTGATAAAAAATAAATTCATTTTAAAAAATTGTCAAATATCAGTATTTTCTTCTAACACAAAAAACATTATTTATTAAGGAATGTAGTTGAAAGAGCATGATATTTTAAACATGAGTTTCAGCATTAAAATAAAAAAGAGAGAACATGAAAAAGTTAACAAGTTTATGAGTTATGAGGGAAACGGTTCATCACTGCACAATGAACTGCCACTATTTTCAATTTTGAAAAAAAAAATATATATATATATATTAATTTTTTTAAATCGTAAAAATATATATATATATTTTTTTTCATATAACAGAAGGACAGTGTTTTACATACACCAATTTTGATTATTGTACAAGTTACAGTAATGGAGGAAAAAACGTTGATTATTTCCAAAAATTTTACTACTGTAAGCTGTACCTAACCCCTTAAAAGTTAGTACAAATTGCTAGTATAGAAAATTTGATTTATTTTTTTAACAAGTCTTGCATCCTACTGACATTTCCGAGTATTAAAATCTGAATGTAGGAAATGTAATAAGTGCGATGTTTTAGAACTGAATGCATGTTTTGATGGCATACTGCTGTCACGTGCTACTAGTAATAAAATAACAATTGGAAAATAAATTATGAATTCAAAGATATTAAACTATCAAGAAATATAGTACAAAATATATATAAGTTCAATCATAAGACATATCTCTTTGCAAATGTTTATTTGCTATGAAGGTATTAAATATATATTAACGTTTTCGCCTTATTTGGCATCATCAGATATAATAAAATGCGTGATCTGAAACTTGAATAAATTGACAAACTAACAATTTATTCAAGTTTCAGATCACGCATTTTATTATATCTGATGACGCCAAATAAGGCGAAAACGTTAATATATATTTAATACCTTCATAGCAAATAAACATTTGCAAAGAGATATGTCTTATGATTGAACTTATATATATATATATATATATATATATATATATATATATATATATATTTTGTACTATATTACTAGACATATCTGAACATAAAAATGAACTGCAAAATATCAAGAAATAGCCAAAGATCTAAAGAACGAACGAGGAATTATTTCTTTATTCATTCATTCATTTATGTATTTATTTATTTATTTATTTATTTATTTATTGCTAGTAAGTTTGAAATGAATACAAGTTAATAAATACAATGAAAGATAAACTAGCCCACTCCTGAATGAGTAAGACTCGTGCTCAGGAGGGGATTCCAATACAGACAGAAATAAAATTAAAATTGAGAGTGAATACAGATTAAAGAGTGTTTAATATGTTTAAACCCAAACTTTAAATCCAAAACAATTGTTTTTATTTTATATTAATTTAGAGAGGATTCGTGGTTAAAATATTATTGGAATAAAATTTGTTTAATAATCTGTGACCTTGACTCATGCTATGATAAAAAGCTGCATTGGTTTTACATTTTGGTTCAGACAAACGCAGAGAATTCATATTTTTAGTTCTATATTTATGTATATACCTTTCAAAGTTATTAAAATGTCTACGAAAATATTTTAATAAAATAAAATAATACATTTGTTTAATGTTGAAAACTTTGAAGTGTTTAAACAACAATTCAGTTGGGTAATCTTTCTGAGTTTTTAAACAAATTTTAATACTTTTTTCTGTAGTAAAATTAACGAATAAAGGTTGGATTTATAAGTTCCACCCCAACTTATGATACCATACATAAATACAGAATGATATGGAATTATCAATTTCAACATTATATGCGGAAGTCATGTAATGTTCAATCTTTGATGACATTATCGACTTTCAATGTGGAATTTATCCACACAATTAGTTAATACTGAAAAATCAGTCGTGTTGAGTAAATTCTAAATTAGTTGCCACTGAAATAATGTTGGAAATGTTTAAAAACTCGCTTACTTAGAAACGAAGACTGGGAGGCACGCAGCGATCATTGGCTTTACATGAATGTCCACTTAGCTGGGCTGCCAGATCAATAAGCAAGTCTTACAGAAATCAGTTATTCATCACGAACGATAAATATGTTCTAGACCGCTAATGGAGGATGACTAAAACCGCATCCATGTTCATTCTGCCTTAATGTCAACCTGGCCTTCCCGCTTCATCGACTGGCGATCTTGTAGCAGATCCTAACAGTATGCAGTGTGTATTAACGAATTTCAAACTCATCTACGAAAATATTTACTTGTTTAATTTCACGTAGGCTACATCAGTCTAAGATAAATAGACTAGTACACTAGCATTCATTCATTAGAAATGTTTAACGTTTCAAGAGACTTTGGTAAATGAACAAAAGAAATACTGAAAGATTGTAAACTTCATTGCTGCTCCTTAGATCATAACTAGGGACTGTATGTTGGCCCAGGGCGTGCGGAGATAAGGTTAGTTGTTCACAGACTATATTGACGTGACGTCATGCTTGGCGCGTGTCACAGGTACTATCAGAGAACACTTGCGTCTTGTTTGTGCTGCAGTTGACGTTCTATTCAAGATTCAAAACTAGATGTGATACATTATAGACTGTTTTGCAATGCATTTTAGTGATAAAGACTGGTACTACGATGATCTTTCCTACAAATCAAATTATTTATTCATTTATTTAATTCATTTATTGTTACTCAGCAAGTATAAAAATACATAATAATAATAATCGTGGCGCTACAGCCCGTGAAGGGCCTAGACCGACCAGCCGGCTGCTGGCCTGAAGTTCACATGCCGAAGCAGAGGTGGACGATCATCCAACCAGAATGGAGGTGTCGTGTGGTTAGCACGATGATCCCCCCCAGCCGTTATAGCTGGCATTCGCAACCGGATTTCGCTACCTATCGTAGTTCCCCAAGTGCATCACGATGCTGGGTGGGCACCGGTCCCATACACTGAGAAAATTTCTTCCCCCATGAGGATAAAAATACATAGATAATAGAAATAACAGCGATACAAAATAATAATAATAATAATAATAATAATAATAATAATAATAATAATGCATTAAAACAATGTACTATTAACAGGACAAGTAAAGACCTCCTTTTGAACCAAAGACATTAAGAATTAACTGATATACTATATAAGCACATGATAACATCCTGTAAATATTGTTATTTATCCATCTATTAACTTTCTATAGGCTAGTCACACATGTATTGTGCACGCGTTCCTGTCATAGAACAGCTGAATAACATTATTTTAATAAATATGTTGCAAACCTCCATCCCCCCCCCCCATGCATTATAATATACCCTTGCAAGTACGTTATTGAATATAGCCTATCTCATGTGTAATTTTGAATGGGAGCGTGTGGCATTTGTTTCTATACTTTCGTGAAGCAGAGATGAACGATGTAGGCCATGTCTGTTGTTGAGATTGGATATTCTTCTGTTTGTCAACAAATGAATGCAGCCGTGTATTAAAAACAAGAAATACATCCTTGTTATTTAAAAAAAACCTCGTTTATTTATTTCTAATATTTCTTATGGACGAAATTAATATTACAACAGCACATTATAGATTATATTATAGACTAATGAGGAAAAATCTAAATTTCATTTCCATAAAAATTAAAAAAGAAAATCTGTTTACATGTCAATATAAACTTTAATTTCTCAGCATCAATATAAACCATGATTTTGATCATTGGGTGAAAGGGTTTCGGTGCTACAACAATTTAAAGTTTCTAATTTTATGAAAATACGATAGATTTAAATATTTTTAATTTAAACACTATGAAGTTCTGATGCCTCAAACTTTGCACAAAGCATTGTATCACAGTTCTCTACGTACAAAAAAAAGTTTTATTGTATTTAGAAATTGTAAGGTCAATTTTCTCTATATTTCGGTCGATTTGAGATGGAATAGCTCGTATATATGTTATAGGTAAAAGATATTCGAAGCATATAGTGAAGAACTTAAAACACCTGCTTCTATATGCTGTTGAAACTGACGAGAAATAGTGTCGTATAGCATGTGTTGCTGAAGTGGATAGAACGTTGTAAAAAGTGTATCGGTTTCAAGGAATCTGTTCCGGGAAATGAAAAGTTATCATGTAAAAGGAAATACCTCGCGCTTTTCTTGCGATTCCAGTAAAAGGATACTTACGTTAGGCTCAAAATTGTCTCATATTTTCTCCCTACTTTATTAATTATTTTTTACACCGTCTGAAACATTCCTTCTACTTCGCAGTCTAATCTCGTACCCAGTTCACGTCGTCGTCCTTGTTTCTAGGGTAATAGAGGGTTTTTGGTGGCTCCGTTAAGATTACATCCTCTTATTTATTTTACGAGTATGTGATAGTTCCTTGTAATAGAGAAGCACATATCTATCCTTTATACTAGACATTAGAGGCCCTTTTCCCCCTTTCTTGCCTTCATATTTTTAATTTATATACCGTTGAGACTCTACCACAGCGCCACTGCATAGCGGCGTCGGTTTATTAAATCACTGGAATGGATATGGCCGTGTTATGAAGAGCACAAGAAATATGACTCTTTCTTCCTTCATTCTGCTCAGATAAGAGCGGGCGAGTAAATCGTCGTTGCAGTGCATGAGAAGGGACAAAGTGTGGCACATGGTTCCCTATCTATTTAACTATCGAAGGGAGCATCTCATTTCTGGCTGTAATGACTTCCAGAAATTTTAATTTTGGCCAGGTTTTCGTTGCAGATTCCCCACCAGAGTGCTGCATTGGAGTTAAAAAGCTCGCTTGAACTCGGCCGAGTGTCGCACCCTCGAGTGAGATACGATCGGTCGTGATACCCTCGTAATAAATAGAAGCACAGTACAAGGTCATCTCACCGACAAGTCTTATCTTGTATGGAAGGCGACAGATAAGATACACATATGTTTTGTTCACGCGGTAAAAATAAGGCTTTATTTTCTGCGTTTATGACAAACGTTTAATGGAACAGTCAATGGAACGTACCAAAACAGGAACATGAAGTTATAAATAAAATAGTATGAAAAACTTCGATATACAGTTATTATTGCTAATTAATATTTATTCAATGTTTGATTTACCACATCTATTCTATACTAATAATAAATCTGTAGCCGAAATGTTTCTGGTAATTTTCGATTTTCCATAAATAATTGGTCCTAACATATATAATTATCCACCCTGAAACCGAAAATCGCTTTTTTGAAATTTTTGTTTGTATATCTGTCTGTCTGTATGTTTGTTACATTTTCACGCGATAATGGCTGAACGGATTTCGATGAAAATTGGAATATAAATTAAGTTTGTTGTAACTTAGATTTTAGGCTATATGACATTCAAAATACATTATTTAAAAGGGGGGTTAAAAGGGGGGCCTGAATTAAATAAATCGAAATATCTCGCTTATTATTGATTTTTGTGAAAAATATTACATAACAAAAGTTTCTTTAAAAATAATGTGCGATAAGTTTTATTCCTTGAAAAATTTTGATAGGACTGATATTTAATGAGATAAATGAGTTTTAAAATTAAAATAACTGCCATCTAAGGCCGTGTAATGAATTAAAAAACAAATGACTTCGTCTATAAGGGGCCTTGGACAGAAACAATCGAAAGCTATGAAAGATAGCCTACACATAATGTTTCTGCGTTTCTATGAAGTAATATCGGAAGCTAAATTAACCGATTTGTATAATTAATTATTAATTCACCATTGGAAAGTGTAGTTTCTCTACATGGACATAATGCTATAATGTTATCACAGTAACTTCTGAGTGAATCGAGGACAGGTAAGATTAAAATAGATTCTTATGCACAGAAAACTTGATAGGCTATTCTGTATATTCCTTTCCTGCATTTCCTAAAGTAATTTTTATGACCAAATGAGTTGTCTCTGGATCAAAATGATCGCATTTTAATTTTTTAATTCAATTTAAATTAAGTAACATAATAAACGATTTATCCTTCTATCAAACACGAATGTTCCCTGGATCAAATGTGCTACTTTAATTATATAATTACTTTATATTTATTTCTAACGGGTGCAGCGGAGCGCACGGGTACGGCTAGTATATAATATGATAGGTCCATACATAGTGTTCCGCCTATATACAGCGACAATGTAGAAACGTTTTACAAAATATTATTGATATAGCAGTAGATTAATAACAATATTAGTACAGAGATAACGTCACAGAAAATATAATAAAACGAATAATCATGCTGCACAACTGTTACAGACGCAAAGATTGATACACTAATTATTAGAGATTATTATTATTATTATTATTATTATTATTATTATTACTAGAAAACTTGATACGGTTCTTGCATTATCGTGATTGTGTTCTCCGTTTATAATAATTACATTTACATCCAATAACATCTATCAGATGTGGCAAAAACAAAATCACTCCTGTGTGGAAAAAAAAAAAAAAGAAAAAACATTTACCTACAACATTTATATTACATTTTAAAGCAAGTTTTGTAGTTGTACTATGGAGAGGTTACTTAAACACTGCAAAGTTTTGAAATGATAAACATCTATGATGTTACTACACAGTTCATCACTGTAACAAGAAGGAATGTCTAACGCTCGGCTTATACCGTTCGAGGATTTATCGCTCGTGACAATTTTACCCATCATGCATGTGCGCTACCTATCGGATTATGCTATGAACTACTTGGCGCTCGAGCGAAAACGTCCGATGCAGACCTCTGTTCCCCACTGTGACAATGGAACAAATGAGCATCTATCGGTACAAAGTTGGAATACTCTCTCTTATATCCATGGAGATCAATTTCATCATCTGTTATACTCACGTTTTACTTCATTTCCACACTAAATAAGTTACCGTGTTGATGGACATGGTTTTCATAATCCCTGACGTCAAGAAAGTGTTTTTTTTTTGGGAGGGGGGGAGCATGTCGTTTACCACAAATCTATTGGAAGGATTTTTTTTAATATTCAGTATGTAGAGACCCAGAAACAAATTTTGGGCCACCTGAATTTTGTTTCTGGGTTCGTACAGTCCACTGCCGTTGTTTAAAAATCTCAATGAATTTTCACACAGTTTTTCAAGGACTCCAGGAAAAACGACGTGGTAAAAATTAATTAGCCCTGAAAAATTATCCGAAATGTGATTGTATTTCATTCCAATTTCATTTTGATTATTATTTTTCTTTTTTTTTATATTTTATTTCATAAAAATTAATTAAACAGAAATACAAATATTGTTTATTCTCCATACATGATGCAGAATATATACAGAAGGGTTATTATTATTATTATTAGTATTATTATTATTATTATTATTATTATTACACACAATTATTATTTATTTACTTATTTCTTTATTTGCTTATTTAGAAGAGGAAACGATACTAAATGATATGCTACTGGAACTAAATCACAGCTGTGAATAGTATGGGATGAAGATAAATACAAACAAGACGTAGATCATGGCTATAGGAAGAAAAGTAAAGAAGGTAAACCTGCGAATTCTAAATAAGGCAGTAGAGCAAGTGGACAGCTTCAAATACTTGGGGTGTACTATAAGCAGTAACACGAGCTGCTGCCAGGAAGTCAAAAGGAGGATAGCAAGGGCAAAGGAAGCTTTTAATAGAAAAAGGAGCATCTTCTGCGGACCTCTGGAAAAAGAACTAAGGAAGAGACTAGTGAAGTGCTTTGTGTGGAGTGTGGAATTTTATAGGGCAGAAACATGGACATTACGACGAAGTGAAGAGAAGCGACTAGAAGCATTTGAAATGTGGATATGGAGAAGAATGAAGCGTCTGAAATGGATGGGCAGAATAAGAAAAAGGAATTGGTTGGGTCACTGGCTGTGAAGAAACTGCCTACTGAAGGATGCACTGGAAGGAATGGTGAACGGGAGAAAAGCTCGGGGCAGAAGAAGACTGACGATAGACGACATTAAGATATGGATCATATGCGAAGACAAAGAGGAAGGCAGAAAATAGGAAAGATTGGATAATGCTGAGTTTGCAGTGAAAGACCTACTCTTGGGCAGAATACAATGAATTTATTTATTTATTTATTTATTTACTTATTTATTTATTTATTTATTTATTTATTTATCAACTTACATTATACTTCTCAAGTACATAAATGTATCCCATATTTGCTCCCATTCGATTTATACAAGAAACTAATTATACCTTGTTATGCCGTCGGATGCCAAATTGGACACCCCCAATTCGTGATTCATTCTAGAATTATTCCACTTAACATAGTCGATGGAGTTGTTTTTGATTCTAGGGAATCCCGTCTAAGTCTTTCCAGGGTTCAATTCTGGAGCTATTTCTGAAAGAACAGAAATCTCGTTGACTACAAAAATACTGTGGATTTCCCACATGGCACAGGCTAGATCTCAGAGTGTGGTACACCTGTTTATTCCCTCTTCCAAACAACACGGACGGTTTGTAGAGAACTGCAATGTTAGTATTCAAACAGTTGACGGTGAAATGAATATGACAAATTGAAACAGATGAAAGTATCAAAGGTGAATCTCAAATGTTTTAACGACGTATTTAAGTCTCTGGAGAAATCAAAAAGACATACTGTACATTAAAAAACAATAATTAATTATATGATATGATGTTAATAAAAAAATTTAAAAAACAATATCAAGAATTTATGTCAAAAAAGTATTCATCTACAACGTCAAAGTACCAATAAACAATTTGCATAACATTTTTCATCAATTTACTGAAAGATTATTATTTTTTTGGTCCTTCAGAATATATCTGTTATGGTAACAATTTAATATTAGAGGAAAAAAATTCGCTCCGGCACCGGGGATCGAACCCGGGTCCTTGGTTCTACGTACCAAGCGCTCTCACCATTGAGCTACTCCCAAGTCCAATCCACAGCACCGGATCGAACTCCCCTCCTCCAGTGTTTTTCCCTTTGCGGCCTGACTCCAAGTTGGGCATACTGTGGAATCCTGGCCACCAAGTCACTCAACTGAGTGCGCTCCTTGTATAATGGCAGTTGACTTAATAAAATGCCAACATACATGCCCAACTTGGAGTCAGGCCTCAAAGAGAAAAACAGTGGAGGAGGGGAGTTCGATCCGGTGCTGTGGATTGGACTTCGGAGTAGCTCAATGGTGAGAGCGCTTGGTACGCAGAACTAAGGACCCGGGTTCGATCTCCGGCGCCGGAGAGAATTTTTCTCCTCTAGTATTAATTTTTCTTCAAGTTCTGGTTCCAGACAGGCAAAATATTAAATTTCATATAGGCATAACCCTAATAAACCATTCCAGCAAACGGTATGGAAACAAGGATTTTGAGAATACACAATGTGTGGAATACATTTAACGCCAAAATGCTTTCGTGTCTCATAAAAATCTTCATATATTTTCATATTTTGGACGATTTTCTCCCTTCGTTAATACAGGGTGATTACAAAAAGATGGTGCAAAAATAAACCAGATTTATTCATCACTGAACGAACTTATCACAAGTGTATTAACATGAAAAGACTCATTGACTTCCACATTTTACCTATCCACTATAAAAGCTCGATCTGAGCCCCATTGGTGACACTATAGATGTCGAGAAGGTAGTCCAGTTCTGTGCCAGCATGTCTTCAGATATTGACTCCACTGTTCTGTGATGCGGCGTGTCAGGTCGTTCAGGTTCTGTGCCATGGGGGTGACAGACACTAAGTCTTTGGTATACCCTCACAGAAAGAAGTTGCGGGTTAAGTCTGGCGACCGCGGGGGCCACAGCTTTAATGATGAGTCGTTGTATCTTGCATCGTCGATCCAACGTTCTGGGAGAGTATTATTAGTAGGGCTAGGATTTTGATTAAATTGCATCTTTTTTCTAGTAAGCCAGAAACATAGCTGCTTTAGTATTTATATGTTATGTGATAAACTGAGTGTTTTGAGACATATTTGTTAGGGCATTTTTTTTTTTTGCATTTTTGCATGTTTCAACTCATAAGGGCATTTTTTGTTTTATTCGGTCATTATTTAGGCATTTTCATTTAATTTTGGCCATAAATCCCCATTAATGTAAAATAATATTTATTTCCTTTGATATTTTCTGTACATATTTTGTCCATTAATACCCATTATTTTGTATAATATTTTATGCTCGACCATGCAGAAATGTAGTAATTATACACATGGTAGCAGTCCTTTAATGCATGCCATTAAAGTACAGTTACTCATTAAAGTTCAGGTGTTCATTCAGCCAATGACAAGTCAGCTTTGTACCATTATATCGATTATTCTCGGATATGCAATCGAAAGACAATTAGCGAAAAGTCACGGAGGCTGGAAATCCAATACTGTCGCAGAAGGTTATGTTCTGTTACTAATTAGCGTTAATTGTAAATAATATTCAAATAAATTCAATTTGTCATCTCGTTTTTCAATTCTAAATCAATTTCTAGGTTATATCAGAGGAATCTTCATCTTATTCTCTGCCAAGGTCAATGACATTCGGCCTCGGAAAAATCAATACTTTCGCGTCTGCGCACATCTCACAATTCAGGTCAGTTCGCACATAACCATAATTTTGAATACTTTCAAGTTAGAAATATGGTCGAGCATAAAAAGTCGTATGAAACTTGCCTATAATGGTAATTAAGATGCTCGTATGAAAATTATGAAACTCGCTTGCGCTCGTTTCATAAACAATCATACTTGCGTCTTAATTATTACCATTATAGGCTCGTTGCATAATGTACTATTAATCATTTTTCTACACAACGTAGTACACCCCATGTAATAGATCAGTCCAACCACCCCTTCAATATACGTGTTAGTTCCGGATAAGAGTGGCCTTGTGGTGGACTACATGGAAACTACATCAGGTAAAATAATTAATTAAAGTGTACCACTTAGAAAAAATGGTGTAAAATTAAATGAACTTAAATGTTAGTACCAGAATTTAATTTAATTACTAATCTAAATATTAAGTAGTACAAAACCTCTTTTCCTAGTAAGCCAATTGTGTAAGATCAATTTTTAGAGCATTTTAAGGGCATTTTTTTTTAAGATTTTTAGGTCATAAATGCATTGTTTTTAGGATATTTTTTCATGATTTATAGGTCATCAAAATCCTAGCCCTAATTATTACGCTTTCATACCGTGGATTATGGCACATGTAGTTCCCTAGTAGCCCTCCTTGTTGACTTGCTAGGACTACGGTTCGAATCTTGCTTATTCTATCTTCTGAAGTCTGTGGATGGACCGGACATTTCCTAGCACATAAACATCCAGCGAGCAATGCGGTTTCTACGTGTAAATAAGGCTTAATGAAGGATGTGAAGTCGGGGCCCTACAACCTCGGCATAAAGAGATTTTTTCGGATCACTAAAACCTCCGCCCTTGTAACCAGATCCAACGTTCCGTCTGTTTATAATATCGCACCAACCTACCCAAGTGTTAGCACGCCTGACCATGAAACGAGCGGGCCCGGGTTCAAATCCTGGTTGGGGCAAGTTGTCTGGTTAAGGTTTTTCCGAGGTTTTCCCTCAACTCAATAAGAGCAAATGCTGATTAACTTTCGGCGCTGGACCTTGGACTCATTTCGCCGGTATCATCACCTTCATCTCACTCAGACGCTAGACAACCATAGCAGCTGAAAAAGCGTCGTAAAATAACCAATAATCTCTCTCTCACTACCCACGTCTACAATGAAAGTAAATTCTCCGCAAACAGGTTGTGCGTGGCAATACAAACAGGTTAATAGCAGAGGCGTGTAAAAAGTGAGGCCGAACCGCCGAGTAAACACACCAGACGGTGATTAAATAAATGTTCGGTCCAGCAACTCTTGCAACTTCCCAGCTAAGAGCTGCACGCCTGGCCGGTGTTTTTCGTTTAATTTTGTTACAGCCTCTGCTGTGAAGCTTTCAGTATTCGTCCTTTCTCTCACTACATCTGAGGAAGACTGAAGTACCTAATTAGGCATGATTCACACGGGCATAGTTTACAAGACTCAAGTGCTTGAAGCCTCTAAACTTGACACCATATTAGTGATCACACGGAGACACTAAATTTGAAACCATGTTCCACATATTAAAAAAACGCGCGTTGAATATTGTAACCTTAGAGGTACACTGTTTTAAGGTTTTTTTTTTTATCCTTTATGCGAACCACTTCTACATTGGTGTTTTAGACACTTTGTTCCTTAAGTTTCATAAGAAGTTTATGAAATAATTCCCTCTTGTTTTATTCTTATTCTTATTATTATTATTATTATTATTATTATTATTACTGAAGTATTTCTCATGCCGTATATTCCACGGAAGTTTGTACATGTCATGCACTTCTAAAAATGTTACTACAATAAAAATCTATATATTTTTATTAATGTTACAATAAGGTATATACAAGGTTAGTTAAAAGTCCCGCACCACCTAAATAACTTTTGAAGCATACGGTTCAGTGACATGAAACTTGGTGTGTGGGGATAACCATATACTAAGAACTCAATAATGGTATTACCGAGTTTTTTATACTTCTGGTTTAACCGGAAGTAACTCCAACTCTCTTATTTTAAATGAAACACCCAATATATATTTTTTCTTTTTGAAGCTCATTAAGAGCTTATTAAAAATTACCCACACTTGATACTTCTGTACAAATTCAGTGTTGCTAAGACAAGAAAACAGAAAAGTGTATCGAATATTAAAATAATAAACGCACCACCTAAATAACTTTTGAAGCATATGGTTCAGTGACATGAAACTTGGTATGTGAGGATAACCATATTGTAAAGTTACAACAATGTAATTTATTCGTCACAACAATAATTCCTTTCTACAATTCACCTTAAACGCTCTCGTCAACAATTGGATCTTCACTCAACACAGTATTCGTTATAGCACTCCACCGACGACAATGACAATTTACTTGGACTATTACGCACAACAATGAACTGTTAATCTTAACTAATATTTACAAAGCACTATTTACAAATCAGAACTACCAGTTCTCAGTTCACAGTTCTTCTATCTCAGTCACTCGAGTTCACAGTATCTCGAACCACAGACCTTCAGAGACAGTTCACTGTACTCGAACTCGGGTCCCTCCAACTGCGGTCCACTGCACTCGAACTCAGGTCCCTCCAACTGCGGTCCACTGCACTCGAACTCAGGCCTTCGGCTGCTGACGCAGTTGCGGACGCACACTCGAGTCGAACTCCGGTACACAAGACTGGCTTCCTTGCTCTGGCTTTCTCACTGACTGAATAACTGAAAACTGCAAACTGCTGCCGTTCCTTCGCGTCCGTAATTTATAACCACAGCGACGTAGCCTCGAAGGTTCCACGCGTCTCTAGAGATGGCACTCCAGAAAAAGCCAGAGCCCTCTCCTCTCTACCAGCACCAGATGCGCGCGCACTCTCGCTCCACTCTCTCGCCGCGTTGGCCCTTTCCCCTCTTCGCCGCGCGCCATCCCAAAGTGCTCCGCGCGATCTTCTCTCTTGCGGGACGCTGGTCGTGAGTTCGAATCTCACGTCGCTGTCACAATATACTAAGAACTCAATAATGGTATTACCGAGTTTTTTCTACTTCCGGCTTAACCGGAAGTAACTCCAACTCTCTTATTTAAATGGAACACCCAATATATATTTTTCTTTTTGAATGAACCTCATTAAGAGCTTATCAAAAATTACCCACACTTGATACTTCTGTACAAATTCAGTGTTGCTAAGTCAAGAAAACAGACAACAATGTCGGACGCACACTATTCACAATAAGTTGCTACAAGTTAGCATTCACACCAGGAAAGTGGTGGAGTCAAGTTGGTCACGTGACGGGAAAAGTGGACACAAATTTGACGAGTCGGCAACTCAAATTCTTCTTGACCGTCAAGTTACGACTCGACTGTCCCTACCATATCACACGGGGAAAGTCGGAGGAAAGTCGACTTGCTTCAAGCACTTGACTCCTGTAAACTATCCCCGTGTGAATTGGCCTTCAGTCGAAATAGGCTAGCTGACTTCATCCCATCTTGCCGTAAAGGGCAGGGCTGCTATTGGACGGGAAGACTGGAAGGAAAGCTCTGCCAAACAAGTCATCCCGCGTAAGGAACGAATCCATACTTGCATCACATGCAGGCGGCTCCATTTCCTGTACCACTCGGGGTTTCCCGATCCGGAACTTGTCGGAATGCATGTTAAGTGCGTGCGACAGAAAACAGAAAGGACTTGAAATATCACACAATACGGCTTGCAGGGCTTCAAAAATTGAATTCACTCTACAGATATTCCAACATGGTAGGGAAAGAATGGTCCATTCCTCATTTCTAATTACCTAGGTATGAGCACAGTCTAGTACTGTTCTCCAACCAGGAGATCACCGCGAAAGGAATGTGCTTACTATTGCGTCATCTATTGGAGCGAAGTAGATAGATAATATTACCGTTACAACGTCAGTTTAAAAACCATGCGCTCTCCTGCATCCTATATGGAGGGATTAAAAGACCAGGGGCCATATTCATAGACATTCTTAGCGCGGGCTTCCGGTGGTTGATCAGCGAACTAACGTTTTTCCGTATTCATAAACCAGTGTTAGCGATATGATATGATATGAATCCCGTAAAAGTAACCAGTCGATAGCCGGGGTTAGTTTAGCACACTCGTAACGCGGGCTAGCGAAATGTCTATGCATAGCACCCTATGAGATTAACAGTGATCCAATTTTGTAACTAGGGTAATATAAATATATGTGTATCAATGTTATTGTTTGTGCTGTGACAGCGAGCCAATAGAGATACGAGTACCCACGTGTGTGACCTTTGACATCTTATGACATCAACATTCATTCACAGCATTACCCCGCTCCGTTTCATCCCGCAAAGACTTTCTCGTGGTTGGAGCACAATATATACAGTCGCGAAACTCAATACGTAGTAAATATGCAAACATTAGATAGTTGCTCACCACTAAGATTGCTAATATCGCCTCATTACAGGCAATGCAAAATAGTACCGTCACAGTCTATTGTTTCTAGAATCCTCAAAACTCAAGCTTCGTGACTGTATATAGTAGATTGTGGTATGAGTAGGTCGAGATAATTGGAACACACAAGTTTCGTCCTTACTCCCGTATATCGTCCCGTAATCCCCTCCCTTTTTCTCAAAATTTTGACCGGAAAAACATCTGGGTGGGGGGACTATGCGACTACATTTTCTCAAGGGACGTATAAAGTAGTCTGCTGTTTATAAACTTTAAAATAAATCCTTAATGTAGAATATCACTACGGATGTTGGTTCTAACTTAGATGGTGCATTCTTTACATTGGCGGGGTAATGGAGACATGCATTAAGAAATAAATATACAGTATAAGAATACAAAATATGTTAAATTACTTACTTATGGTTTTTAGAGAACCCGGAGGTTCATTGCCGCCCTCACATAAGCCCGCCATTGGTCCCTATCCTGAGCAAGATTAATCCAGTCTCTTATCATCATATCCCACCTCCCTAAAATCCATTTTAATATTATCCTCCCGTCTACGTCTCGGCCTCCCTAATGGTCTTTTTCCCCTCCGGCCTCCCAACTAACATTCTATTATGCATTTCTGGATTCGCCCATACGTGCTACATGCCCTGCCCAACTGAAACGTCTGGATTTAATGTTCCTAATTATATCAGGTGTAGAATACAATTCGTGCAGTTCTGTGTTGTGTAACTTTCTCCATTCTCCTGTAGCTTCATCCCTCTTAGTCCCAAATATTTTCCTAAGCACCTTATTCTCAAACACCCTTAACCTCTGTTCCTCTTTCAAAGTGAGAGTCTAAGTTTCACAACTATACAGAACAACCGGTAATATAACTGTTTTATAAATTCTAACTTTCAGATTTTTTGAGACAAGACTGGATGACAAAAACAGGCATCATCATCATCATCTTCACTTCATGGTTCACATTTTATTCAGTTCCACCTCTTCCTAGGACGTCCGACATCTCTTTTGCCTTTAAGTTGGTACTGTTGTATCAGAGCTGGAATTCTTTCGTTATCCACTCGAGACAGGTGTTCTTTCCACTTTTCTTTATAATCTTCAACTTTTTCGTTTATGTTGTATATATTTAATTCTTTACAGATATCCTCATTTCTTATCAGATCCCTTCTTGTACATCCCTTTACTCTCCGAAGAAGCCTCATCTCTGCAGCCTGTAATTTACTTTTATCTCGTTCTTTAATTATCCATGATTCGCTTCCATATGTCAACACGGGTACTGCCATAGTTTTATATAACTTTAGTTTTGTTTCTTTTCTAGTTTTATATTTTAGTGTTCTATTTATTGTTCCGCATATCCACTGGAATTTCCTTATTTTGTTGTCAATATATATCAGGCAGTTCTCATATTTGAATCGCCCCATGCAGAAAGGGCTTCAGTCCATTAGACCTAGTTTTGAGAAAACTAAAAAAAACACTCTGTGCACTATATTATGAGTTCGAAGCTTATGAAAAAAATCACGGTTATTTATTGACCTAGCAAGAATGCTCTTACAGAGTTGCAACGACTTTGAAGTTTTTTAAACGACAAAAAAAAAATAGTTTTGTGTGCTGGACTGAAGTCCTTTCTGCATGGAGCAAAATATATCTTTACATTTTTTTCTATTTTCTTGAAAAAATGAGCATCATTAATTATTTCATTGGGGTAATGGTTATAGTTTGGGGGGGTTGTGAAAGGGTAATGAGCATAAAATAAACTAAAACAATTGGTTCTGAAACAATATTTATGTAAGCAAATGTCAGAAATTTAAAAAAAATTACAATACACTATCTATTTCTTTAGTAATCTTGCTCTTCTCGGTCAACAACTTCACTTGTGGACCAGAGTGTAATTTCTTGGTAGAATTCCTGATTTACTGCGATATTTTATTTTAATTTAATTTTATTTTATTTTAAATCCACCACCAAAAGAAGCAGGGTTCCAATTACGGGTTGCTTATATGGATACATATACAAAATACATAAAAAGAAAAAACAAAACAAACAACACAAGCGAAAGAAAGAAAATACAAACCCGTAATATATGCTATAATATAATATTGCAGTTAATAATAATGCCAAATGTCAATATAATAATGTAATATACCGAAGTACATAATATATTTCCGTACAGAAATTCTGCTTTTTCATATGATGGATTGGTGGATTGGTGTGTGTCGGACATTGTGCCACTGTCACACATCTGTGACACAGTGCATGAGGGTTGGAGACTAAGAGGTGGAGATTAAACTGAGAGGATTCAATTCGGTAGCAGAATTGGAATCCGATGTGGCTTAGTGAATAGAGCGTCAGCACATAGAGCTGAAAACCTGGGTTCGAATCCCGGTGTCGGAGAGAATTTTTCTCCGCTCCACCGATCCTTCAGTATAGAATTCCTGATGCTCATTGGTACATAAGGGAGTAATCTACTAGTAATGTCATTTATTTTTGTCGCTTTCACTGGAATTTTTGCCTTTGGATATGCACGGTTTGGTGGAAAAGACGGAATGTGTGTTTCACGATACCATCAATAAACTGGGATGTGATTATACAGCCACGTAACTGGCTGTTGTATGAAAACTGCTTCATTGTGTCTGATATCAAAATGTACTTCTTATCTCGTGGTACCGACTTCGGTGCAGTTTCTTTTATATAACATTGGCTACCAGTTCTTAATATCCAAAATGTCCTCAATTTGGGCTTTACATACCTCATACTTCGCAGATGCATTACTTTGTATGATCAGTTCAGTTATTTCATGCACAGAGTACAGTCGATAATATCTTCTAAGGGAGTATTTGATTGTAGCAAAATTTCTGTTGCAGGAAAAAAAGAATGACCTCTTACAGGAAAGAATTGCTCGATTCTTTTAAATCGACTGGTGTCTGTTAAAAATATGAGCAATCTTGCTAAGGTATGGTTTCTATTCCGCCCTGCACAGTTGTCGCAAAGCAAATGTAGCACTGTAATTTCAGAAGGAATGCCTTGCAGGTAATTATCCAGAAAAGAACACACCTTATTACATATATTTTTGGCAATACCCTCATGATAAAAGCGTATTATAGCTTTATTTTTCCTAATATCATGAATGCAAAATATATTAACATTCAGCTGCCGCAAGTAAAATGTTTCCTGGACAGGAATAACCGGTAAATAAATATTTTTCATAAAATCTATTTCAAGACATAATACATGGGGTTGAACTTCAAGTTTGTTATAGAATTCCCTAGCCTTTCGTTTGTGCACCAATTTCTCAGCCAATGCACACCGTTTTGTCTTATCATTAATATGAGGATGTCGAAGTTTAACTTTTATCCAGCGCTTCACCGGTAAAAATATTATTATTATTATTATTATTATTATTATTATTATTATTATTATTATTATTATTATTATTATTAACATCTTTGCACAAATACAGGTTCTTAGCAAGAAGGGCTTCAGTCCTGGACTGAATTCCTTTCTGCATAGAACTCTGAGCCTGACGCTTCAGTTCCTATCTTTCCAAGCATTGGACTGAACACCTTTCTGCACAGGCCGATGGAGCCACCCATAAAGATATGATTTCCATCGATATCTCATTTTTCAAAATTTGTGACTGAAGCCCTTTCTGCATGGGGCGATTCATTTATTCTGCGTTTAATTTCCTAAAACATAAATAACCATACCTTTGTTGCCTAAAATCTTAAATATTGAGTTCAACAGAACTGATTATACTAGTATAACGCAAGTAGAAGTAAAATGTAAATTTCACCATAGCAACCTGCAGCATGACTGCGCGTTTGCCTTTTGTTTTCCCACAATTGTGTCTTCCGTGAAACGATATTTTTATGCGTACAGTTTCGTGATAGCTGCTTTCCCGCTCTTTTTATCCGAATATATAAGTTCGATTTTGCATTCGCACAGACGAGGTCGTTGATGAAGAATTTCACGTTCCGCCGAGCGTGGTATTTGCAGCATTCCTTTCGCTTGCCGCATGGAATTTAAGGGTAGCAGAAGCACGTATAGCGGGCTAATTACTGTGCAAGTCATTCGCTGCCTCCGATCCTCCTGAAAATTAATACCACGCCGCTATGATTCGTGACGGTCAAGTAAATAGTAAACAAATTTAATAATGACAAAATACACGCCACCGAAATTCCGTTCAGTGAATCAGTAAAGAATCTAGGTATTTATATGGATAAAAGTTTAAATTGGAACATTCAAGTTGCAGAAACCTGCAAAAAGGTATTCTCATTAATCCACTCGTTTAGACGATTGAAGAATTTTCTACCCTTTTCCATGAAAAAAAAAAAATGTTAGTACAAACACTCGTGATGCCCCACTTCGATTACTGTGATATTCTGCTTACTGGCCTAAGCGTTACTTCGGCGCAGAGACTACAACGTGTTCATAATATGTGCGTCCGTTTCGTCTGCAATATTCGCCGGGCTGATCACGTAACACCATCCCTCGAAATGTTGTCCTGGCTCCGTCTAGAAGATCGTAGGAAAATCCACTGTCTTTCCCTTCTCTTTCACATATTGCATTTCTCCACTCCTGTCTATCTTGCGTCTCGTTTTCAAAATTTATCCACCCAACATAACCTAGACACACGATCACAACACTCCTCAATATTATCCATTCCCTCCCACCGAACATCCTCATATTCATCTTCTTTCACTGTGGCTGTTCCTCGGCTTTGGAATTCCCTACCGAGTAATGTCAGGGACTGTCAGACATCAAACCAATTTAAGAATAGGCTAACGAAATATTTTTCTAACAATACTTGTTAACAATAATAGCTGTTTCAGGTTTCTCAATGTTTAATGGTTATATATATGACATATATATCTAAATTATCTCATTATTATTATTATTATTATTACTATTATTATTATCATTATTATTATAACTATTTCTTACCAGTGTTTATTATTGTCACACTAACATTAGTTATCCAATTTTCATTATTTGCTTTCATGTTGTTTCATGATATAGATATTAATGTAATAACTATGTAAGCAAATGTATTCAATTAGAATTAGAGTCTGGCTGGGCGGAAGAGAAGGCCTACTGGCCTTAGCTCTGCCAGATTAAATAAATAAATTATTATTATTATTATTATTATTATTATTATTATTATTATTATTATTATTATTATTATTAAAATTCTGCGTATGCAACTGCCTGAGACATAGTTCCTCTTTTAAAGAAATTATTTTTTAATGAAGAATCTCTCTTCTAGCATTTGGAATGGCAAGATCTTTCTAATAATTTTATTGAGAGGGACGCACCTGGCTTTGTAAATTAAGGGGATCAAAGTGTCTCGCCCCCCTAAAGGTGGCGCCTATGTGCGATTGTCATTATTCACTGCAGTGTCCCGTCAAAATGGTCATATCACAGTAGCTCTGCAGTGACAAGTAATGTTAGTGGAAGGGGCTGCGAGTGACGGCGCCTTTCCTGGTCTCTGGATTCAATCTCCGCACAACGAGATCAAAGCGGTACCAAGGAAGCGATGGACACCAAGCAGGCGGTCCTGCCTATTGATCTTGAGGGCGGCTGTCCAATTCAAGTGTTCGGGCGGACATCTGATTTGCCTTTTGCAGGCCTAACCGGGCAGGATATTGCTTTGTTTTAAACCTAGACTTCTAAATCAGATTTTTAAAGTTCCGGCGGCAAGTCACCATGAATGGTCATTTAGATCGCTGGTTCATATCCTGCTCAAAAGAATGGGATTGTAATTATTATGACTATTACACTTTTACTTATTGTACGAAATGGAACTATAAAAATTGGAGATTTATCCTTCGATGAGTTGGAAAAGTTCAAATATCTTGGAGCAACAGTAACAAATATAAATGACACTCGGGAGGAAATTAAACGCAGAATAAATATGGGAAATGCGTGTTATTATTCGGTTGAGAAGCTTTTATCATCCAGTCTGCTGTCAAAAAAGCTGAAAGTTAGAATTTATAAAACGGTTATATTACCGGTTGTTCTGTATGGTTGTGAAACTTGAACTCTCACTTTGAGAAAGGAACAGAGATTAAGGGTGATCAAGAATAACGTTCTTAGGAAAATATTTGGGGCTAAGAGGGATGAAGTTACAGGAGAATGGAGAAAGTTTCACAACGCAGAACTGCACGCATTGTATTCTTCACCTGATATAATTAGGAACATTAAATCCAGACGTTTGAGATGGGCAGGACATGTAGCACGTATGGGCGAATCCACAAATGCATATAGAGTGTTAATTGAAAGGCCGGAGGGAAAAAGACTTTTGGGGAGGTCGAGACGTAGATGGGAGGATAATATTAAAATGAATTTGATGGAGGTGGAATATGATGATAGAGACTGGATTAATCTTGCTCAGGATAGGGACCAATGGCGGGCTTATGTGAGGGCGGCAATGAACCTTCGGGTTCCTTAAAAGCCAGTAAGTAGTAGTAAGTATTACACTTTTACTACGTCACACTACTTTTGACCAATAAAACGGTACGAAAGGACGTCTTTCAACCAATCATGGCTGCTTATCGCACAATTTTATCACTTCCCTAGCATTTGCTTATTTTTATCACTTCCCTAACATTCGTTTATTTTTATCATTTCCCTAGCATTTGTTTCTTTTTATAACTTTCCTACCATTTGTTTCCTTGTTTGCCAACATTTCAAACTGAAAATTCCTTACGGTACGATGAAACACGCTTTGCGATCGTCATTTGTTTCCCGCATAGATAGTCGACTGAAAATGGCGGCTCCGTTCAAACGTTTTGGTGAAGCTAACATTAGTGAAATAACATTTTAGTAAGCCAATATCTATTTTATTGTATGAGAGTAGGCGTACTTTTTATTCTAATATTTATATACTTTCTTATGTTTTTATCACCTCCCTACCATTTGTTTCTTTGTTTGCCAACATTTCAAACTGCAAATTCTTTACGGCAGGCCTACTATAAAACATGCTTTGCGATCGTCATTTGTTTGTTTATTTTATTTTTATTGGGTTATTTTACGACGCTGTATCAACATCTAGGTTATTTAGCGTCTGAATGAAATGAAGGTGATAATGCCGGTGAAATGAGTCCCGGGACCAGCACCGAAAGTTACCCAGCATTTGCTCGTATTGGGTTGAGGGAAAACCCCGGAAAAAACCTCAACCAGGTAACTTGCCCCGACCAGGAATCGAACCCGGGCCACCTGGTTTCGCAGCTAGACGCGCTGACCGTTACTCCACAGGTGTGGACTGTCATTTGTTTGGTGAAGCTAACATTAGTGAAATAGAATTTCAGTAAGTCAATTAATATTTTATTGTATTAAAGTACTTTATTTCTTCTAATCTTTATATACTTTCTTCTAATAGTGTAATAGTCAATTAAATTCCAATCGAGTTTTGATTTTCTCTAGATAAATCAAAACCTCTAGTGAGATTACAGTTGATAAAATGTCTCATTTAATTCATTTAACGACGCTGTATCAATTACGACATTATTTACCGCGGATGGTGATTGTGATATTTTGATGAGATGAGTCCGAGGATTTCTCATATGATTACCTCACATTCGCCTTACAGTAGGGGAAAACCTAGGGATGTCTACCGGGAATTCACCTGCGTCATTTTGTTTGTTATACTAGGGAACAGATTCCTAGTGCTAAAAAGTTTTGGCACTTTATAAAATCTAATTTAGAACTTTTAGGAGTTTATATAAAATCAACAAATAACAATTTTAATTTTAGTAAATATTCCATTTCAGATGGAATTCATGAACAAAGAACTGGCGCTGACGATGAGTGCTACTGAACTGAAGACTCTAATTACATATCAGTGGAAGAGACTGATTGCTGATTGGTCAGTTTCATTTCGCATAACAGGGTTGCATCGACTCGAAAACTAAATTTCTAAGGTCTCGTGTAACGGGACCCAAATGAAGCTGAAAGTAATTTGAAAGTTCTCGCCTAACCTGAACAACCTATCACTCTGTATGCTAGGAAGCGCCTCTCGTCACCCCTAGACAACGTCTGTGGCCTGAGTATAGATTATTCTAGATTCAGGTGCTTGGACCCTTTTCGCTTTGAAATCTCTCATCTACATGAGGGAGCGTCAACACGCGATGAATCCCAACGAGAAGCGGCCAGGAATCCATTCACATCCATTTACAGTTGAATACCTTTACACAAGAAACATACACGGCTGGATCCGTTAGAGCGTGGGCGAGGTTATGTTTTCGAAGAAGACAGCAATAGTGCTGTGCCAAGTACGAAAGTGTGTTTCGTTGTCTGATTGTACCAGTCCCTATGCGAGGGACGTAAATTACTTGAAATCTGCATCAAACATAACACATTACAATGACTTAAAATGCGCCGTAGCACATCATACATGAAAATTGCCGTAAATTATATTGTTTTGCTTCAGGGTTGCAGGAAAGAATTAAATGTGTTTTGTTTAGTTTTTAGTTCTTCGTAATGCGAGAAGTAAAGTATGAAGAGAAAATATATGGTGGCCGTGAAAAAAAAAAAAAAAAAGAACAACGTTATTGTGCTATTTAGATATTTTGACTTACATTTCTTCAAGAAACTAAATCCTATTTATAAAGATTGTAACTATGATTTACTGTTAAATAAATTTTATGCTCGACCATGCCGAAATGTAGTAATTATACACCTGGTAGCAGCCCTTTAATGGACCTCATTAAAGTACACCTATTCATTAAAGTTCAGGTGTTCCACCAATAAGAAAACACCATTGTAGCAATATAAAAGCGAAAGTATCGATTATTCTCGGATATGCAATCGAAAGACAACTAGCGAAACGTCACAGAGACTGGAAATCCAATACTGTCGCAGAAGGTTATGTTCTGTTACTATAATAATTAGCGTTAATTGTAAATAATATTGAAATAAATTCAATTTGTCATCTCGTTTTTCAATGTCTAAATCAATTTCAAGGTTATATCAAGATTAATGTTTATTTTACTCTCTAGATTATATCAAGGTCAATGACATTTGTTTCTCGGAAAAAATCAATACTTTCGCGTCTGCGCACATCTCACAATTTACAAGATATTGCACAAGGTCAGTTCCGCTCCCCAGTCAGATAAGAATAACATGAATACTTATGAATAATTTCAAGTTAGAAATATAGTCGAGCATAAAAAGTCGTATGAAACTTGCCTATAATGGTAATTAAGACGTTAGCATGAAAATTATGAAACTCGCTTGCGCTCGTTTCATAAACATACTTGCGTCTTAATTACTACCATTATAGGCTCGTTGCATATGTACTATAATGTGATTTATGTGTTACATGTTATTAACGAATAATTTTCCTTCATTTCTTTATTGAATATAATACAGTGGGAGTAAAGCAACTGTGCTGAATGAAGGGGGCAATAGAATACATTAAAATAAATAAAAGACATGCGATATTATAAGTTTTATAATTAATTAAGACATGGTTCATTATAAAATTAGGCTCAAAGTATGTATACTTTGGCAACAGCGCATCTTCGACTCACCTACGAACTCACATACTAACTCAGGTTTGAATAGCAGCACTCCGTCCCTTAGCCACTGCAGTAGAGTTATCAGACTTAAGGCTCATTCACAATGAAAATTAAACATAACGTAAGAATTAACTTAAAAACGTAAACGTTACGGTAAAATCAGAGTCTAGTATATACAGTCACGAAGCTTGAGTTTATGAGAGTACTAGGAACAATAGACTGTGCCGCTACTATTTCGCACTGTCCGTAATGAGGCGATAATAGCGATCCTAGTGGTTAGCAACTATCTATGGATGCATATTTACTACGTATTGAGCTTCGTGACTGTAGATACTAGACTGTGGTAAAATTAAGAATATTCACGATGGGAACAAAAACATAACCACAAAGATACTTGGTAACCATGGAAACAACAATGACGCCATTTCCTCATATTCTGTCGTATACTTCAGCGCTCCACGGTTGTGTACTGTTTGCAAATAACGTAAACATAAGCATGAAAGTTTGGAAATAACGATACGTGTTAAAGTATTGCATTTACAAGAAAACCGTCCATTTTATTTAAAAACTGCAGAGATAAATCATTCCTCATCATTTTCTCTAATAAGAAAAAAATCAAAATTGTACCGATAATAGGCCTACTTATCGACTAATACTGTGCTAACATTTAAAGGATTTTTTTCTGAAAGAAAAAAAAAAGAAGTATTTATTTGGGACTAATATGATAGACATTTTTGTACTCTACCCAAGGAATCGGCTGTTAAAATCTGTACAGTTATAATACTTCCACCCTGTATACTATAGTTTATAAACCGTGATTCAAAATGTTTTTATGAAATGCTAAGTGGCAAAAGATACGGCTATTTGAAAAAGAAAATATAAATAACATTTTTATAAACATGGCATCGTGTGTAATTTCAAACACACTGATATTATGATGAGATTTCTATTACATATTTTGGGCTAAGTGGGATGAAGTTACAGGAGAATGGAGAAAGTTACACAACACAGAACTGCACGCATTGTATTCTTCACCTGACATAATTAGGAACATTAAATCCAGAAGTTTTATATGGGCAGGGCATGTAGCACGTATGGGCGAATCCAGAAATGCATATAGAGTGTTAGTTGGGAGGCTGGAGGGAAAAATACCTTTGGGGAGGCCGAGACGCAGATGGGAGGATAATATTAAGAGGAGAGGATGGTATTTTTTGGTGAAAAAAATGAGTAAATTTTCAAAAAAAAATCTTTAAAATACTCTGTGATATGTGTGGAATGCATAGCATAACATTTTGTGGGTATTTGTGCCCTTATCGGATGTTGAGTCGCCATTTTTAAACTTCCTGCGTTATGGATTTTTAAATCACTCGCCCACTTTTATTGTTGTTTCTGGTAGATTAAATTTTCAAAAAAAAAAAAAAAAAATGTTCCCCTTTAAAATACTCTTTGATATGTGTGAAATGCATAGGATAATATTTTGTGGGTATTTGTGCCCTTATCGGATGTTGAGACGTCATTTTTAAACTTCCTGTGCTATGGATTTTTGAATCACTCGCCCACTTTTGTTGTTGTTTCCGGTAAATTAAATTTTCAATTTATTTTTTTCCTTTAAAATACCCTTTGATATGTGTGGAATGCATTGCATAACATTTCGTGGGTATTTCTGCCCTTATCGGATGTTGAGACGTCACTTTTAAAATTCCTGTGCTATGGATTTTTAAATCACTCGCCCACTTTTATTGTTGTTTCCGGTAAATTAAATTTTCAAAAGAATTTTTTTTTTTTCTTTAAATTGCCCTTTGATATGTGTGGAATGCATTGCATAATATTTTGTGGGTATTTCTGCCCTTATCGGATGTTGAGACGTCATTTTTAAAATTCCTGTGCTATGGATTTTTAAATCACTCGCCCACTTTTATTGTTGTTTCCGGTACATTAAATTTTCAAAAGAAAATTTTTTTCTTTAAATTGCCCTTTGATATGTGTGGAATGCATTGCATAATATTTTGTGGTTATTTGTGCCCTTATCGGATGTTGAGACGTCATTTTTTAAATTCCTGTACTATGGATTTTTAAATCACTCGCCCACTTTTATTGTTGTTTCCGGTAAATTAAATTTTCAAAAGAAATTTTTTTTTCTTTAAATTGCCCTTTGATATGTGTGGAATGCATTGCATAATATTTTGTGGGTATTTGTGCCCTTATCGGATGTTGAGACGTCATTTTTAAACTTCCTGCGTTATGGATTTTTAAATCACTGGCCCACTTTTACTGTTGTTTCCGGTAAATTACACTTCATAAAAAAAAAATTCCTAAAATACTCTGATATGTGTGGAATGCATTGCATAACATTTTGTGGGTATTTGTGTCCTTATCGGAGGTTGAGACGTCATTTTTAAACTTCCTGCGCTATGGATTTTTAAATCACACTCCCGCTTTTATCGGTTTCCAGTAACTCCATTTTTTTTGCTACATTGCCAGACAAAAATGGATATAATTTCTGAACTATTAAAGATACATGCATGAAATTTAGAACACATATTCTATTAGGAAACTTTTCTCTGTAACAGAATTTTGTTAATTGATTTCATTTAAAAAATACGTTCGTTTGTTTGCAAGAAAGGAAACCAGAAAATTGTTATTCAATTTTAATTGTTTATTTTACAAACGTAGGGACTAATATCAAAATTCTGTTACAGACAGTTTGTAGAACATGCTTTTGCAAATACATTGCAAAAAATTGTTTGATTCTATCTTTAAAAACGGTTTAGATTTATCGGTTTTAGTACAATTCTGCATTGGGTATATTTTTTTTTCAAATTTGGGCCCCTAAATATTTTATTTTTATTTTTATTTGGTTGAGTTGCCACAGCTATGATCTCTCTATATACAAAAAATTAATATTTTACACAAAATAGGAAAAAAGTTTTAAAAAATACCATCCTCTCCCCTTAAAATGTATTTGAGGGAGGTGGATATGATGGTAGGTACTGGATTAATAATAATAATAATAATAATAATAATAATAATAATAATAATAATTTATTTTAGCTGGCAGAGTTAAGGCCGTAAGGCCTTCTCTTCCACACAACCAGCTCTTGGATTAATCTTGCTCAGGAAAAGCACCGACATCGGCAATGAACTTTTGGTTCCTCTAAAGCCATTTGTAAGTCACTCCAGCATAATCGCTTCACGTCAAAAATATTTACGAACCCTTGTACTTACATGTTCAAAGAACTATTACGCAAACGGTGTTACTCACCAGCGAGGTTATGAACCGACATGTTCCCACTTTTCACCAACAGGGGTCTCTACAATCAGGAACGTGTGATGTGGTAAAGTGAACAAAAAAAAAAAAAGTATATGAAGTGCTTGTTTCAAAAGCCGGTCAAACAACATTTTAAATAGGAATATGTCACAGTATCAAAGCCAAAATGACCTTTGACATTTTTTACCTGTTAGCATCGACAACAGACGTACAAACAGAGATATTAGCTTTCATCTGGCTCAATATCAATTTAATTTAAACACGGTTTGCTACATAAAAATTGCAATTTTATCAATAAACAACTCAATTCGTTTGTCGGATTATATTTAAACATCTGAAAGCAATTCACATTTTATTGTCAACTTTATCATGAAACTTTCCTTTAATGCCTTATTGCACGTATTTATCTGTAGTAATCTCAGACCTCGAGTGACATTTATTAGGACTATTTCGTGAATAAAATAAAAATGGAAATAATATATCCCTAAAATTCGATCACAAAATGTTAATAATTGTATATTTACGAATACTTAACCTATTCAGACATTGTGAAATTGAAATAGATGAATATCGATTACTGCAATAAAGAAAGTCGATGTTATTATTCAGTAATACCAATTGCGAAAAGCGAAATACAGGTTTAACAATGTTAATTACATGTACAGAACTTTTCTCTTATTATTATAACATAAATACATTTTCATTATCTGCTGAAATCATAATATAATTTAAAATCTTATAATATAATATCAGTAACCTGATTAATACATTAATTAAATGAAGAATTGTTAAAAACGCAGTTATTACACACTACACCGAGAAACTAAGAACGGTGTGGGGACAGCTATATAGAAATGCTTATGTATTCACAGCAAGACATGTTGCTACACAGTGAAGCCATATATATTACTATAAAAGGTCTTTGTGTTTGATATGCGATGATGTTACATAAATTTGAACTTCTGACTTTCTGTTAATTGTTTAATTTCATTCACAAAATACACATTTTATAGGCTATAATTATAGGTTAAGTTACCTGTGGGAGCAGAACCAATGTCAGCTGTGCCTTATTTCGACCGTTACTCGTGCTACACGAAAGCATTTTTTATAGCTCGACAAACGCATTCTCGCTGTAGTGTGTAACGGAACTAAAGCTGCATCCACACAGTTCAATATTCCAATCGCGTATGCGTGCAATCTGGGAAGAATATTGAAAGAATCAAGTTTAAAATGTACGTTCAATTAAGATGCATTAAAGATTTTGTGTCTACATGGTGCGCCGTTTTGAACGTCGTCTTCACTGCGTAAATATATTAATTAATATTAAATATCAATCTTGCATTCATTGCTTTAAAGTTGAAAGAAAATTTTAACCGTGTAGTTGCATCTTAATGTATTCATGATCATCAATTTACGGGGAGACAGTTGGCGACAACGACTAAACAAAAGAACGGTCATGCGATAAATTGATAGCGATAAATCTAGCTGCAAAAATTATCGTAAAGTGTCACTGTGATTGGTTGGAATTCAAAATTTCATTACACTTCATTGGTCGAAAATGGAATGACGTCATATAAACGAAATAGTCGCAGCGATACTTGAGGGTTTTTCAGGCAATACATATTTTCAACATCCCTCAATACGACAAGTTGGTTTTGTTTCATCGTCTGTATGTACAGAAAGGGACAAAGAAAAGGGAGATGTTTTGATAGTGAAATGAACCTTTAGATACTGCATTACATTAACTTTTATTATATGAAAATATAGCATATAATGTAATTTGCATGTAACCACTACTTCTTGAAAATTACATCCCTGAAATGCCCTCACCAACGTGCATACATTCCTGTAATCCAGGCCTGCAGAACTCGTAAGTAGGGGAAATATGACGTCAGCCTCACTCCACTTCTATTGGGGATGATCGACTTCCGCGCAGAGTTATTTACCTTCCCTGGACGTCAAAAGTCCATCAGTGGCGGCATGTAATTTTCAAAAAGGACTGTAATAAAGTCATTGTTTTTATAATGCGTTATCTCGTTTCAAGGTTTACAATTGTGCTAGATTTCCTGTCGGTAGTTTCTTTGCACTTAACCTGTTTTAGATTTTCGAAAACTTTCCTCCTATCATCACCTACGGAAACATAAATTTATAGCATTTAAGTAATGAACCTTGAAAGTCACTTTTAATTTCAATTCAAAATGAACACAACGAGTGACGTCCTTAATTTTACAGTATACAAATAAATAATAATCAATATACAGTTCGTAATAATGAACTTACCCGAAAGTTTGTGCATTCCATAATTCTTCATATGGGCTTTGTTGAAATGTAGTTTAATATTGAAATGATTAGTAGAAATAAATTGGATGGGACACAGTAAACAAGCAATTCTTTCGTCTTCAACAACAAAATAATCATATTCCCATTTCCTTTGGAAGTAGTATTCCTTCACGGGTTTAGATTTTGCCATGTTCCAGTTCTCTTTAAACTGCAGTACGCGTATTATTTGTTTTTTGTTTGTTTGTTTACTTATTTACTTACTTATTTTCTTATTTATTTATTTATTTATTTATTTATATATTTACTTACTTACTTAAAAATTAAATAAAATGAATGGATGAATCAATTAATCAATCAATCAGTGGATGAAAGGATGGATGGATGAATTAATTTATGCCCGGAAAATGGATTAATTCCCGGAACTAGGTGACGTATTCTATGTGCAGATGTATCTAATTAAAATATGTCTTCATAAACCTATTGATTTTCCATCTCAAAATTTGTTTTTAGACTTTAATGTACTTAACGTAAGACAAATTTATCATATTGTATTAATAAAATTCATACATAAAAATCTAAATAATTTTGAATTGTATTGTCATAGTTATGAAACAAAAGGCATGAATTCTTTAAGACTGTTTGAACCAAAATGCAACGCTGTCACAGTATTTAATCATAGTAGTAATTTAGGCCCAAGAATATATAACAAATTTATATTTAAATATCCTAATCTTGTCAATTCTAATAGTTCTAGTATTAAATTTAAAAAGTTATGTATGTATTTTATAAAAATTGAAAAATCGTGAATTTAAATGTATATACTATAGTTGCATAGAAGACATAAGACAAATTGTATTATATAATTATTAATTTCAATTCAGGAATCCGTCCCTGAGCACGAGTTCTACTCTTTCAGGGGCGAGCTAAAGTTTTTCTGTATATATTATATTTTGTGTTACAATTATTGGCAAAATAATAAATAAATAAATAAATAAATAAATAAATAAATAAATAAATAAATAAATAAATCTGTAATAAAAGCAGAATTTTTCAGGAAACTTCAATGTTATACAACTTAGCACAAAACAGACATAATTCAGCAGGACGTCGAACTCCGTCTCGTTAACGAGGAAAGTTGAAGCCCGAGGCAGGCTTCGAACCCACGACTCAGCCTCCGCGGAGCATCAAAGGTGCACCTTAACCCCTACGTACACCAAGACTTTACGTACTGACATTAGCTTATTAATTTAAGAAGTTATAAATTACTGAACTTAATTAGCTGCATCTTGTTCATTTCTCATAACGAGCAGCGGCAATCATAAATGTAATATCAAAGAGCTTTAACGTCACGTGACCAACTAAAAATACAATCTAAAGGGTGTCTGCTTACACGTGATTTATGACGAATCCACAAAAACTTTTAAAAGTCTCTAAACGTTGCACAATTAATCACGTGGCAAAGGGAAACATATTGCTCCTCGTCTTCGGAATGCCGTTCTGTTCATGAACCTGAACGAACTAATGGGGTTTGCTTTTAATTTGGTGTACACAATTCATTACGGTAGTAGATCTTAAACTACTTCCCTTGGTAGACAAGAAAAATCGATGTCAGAAAGGTAACATTATAACAGGTATGTTTCACAACAATTCAGTTTATGTATCATGTTTCGGATCGTATTTTCGTCTATAGTTTATTCCCTTGATTTTCAACTCAAAATACATATTACACATAAATGAAATTATTTACTCATTATATATTGAATATATTGAATTTATTAACATAGTGTTATATTTACTCTGTAATTTGCCAATTATAGCTACATTTTACATTTTTGTCTATGATATTTATACTTAACTCTTTTTAATTTATTTTTATTTGGTATTTTTATTTATATCTATATCTGTGTCTTTTATTTAGATAGCATCTATTTGTTTTTTTTTTTTTCATTTTTAATTTCTAATTTTTAACTACACTTGTATGTTGCATTTCTGTTTTATCTCTTTTTTCAAGTTATATGCAATTCTAAGTCAAAATGTCTAAGTAAATATGTGAGTCATGTTGATATAATTTAAATTTATTGCTAAAATGTATTATGTATGTGTGTATCTATGTATGTATGTATTTATTAACACCACAATTGGGTATACACCCGGTGGCAGTGACGTATAGTATACAATAATACAATTACAATAATCATATTAATAAAATTTACAATAATTACAGCAATAAAAATATAATAAATGTAAATTTACTAACTATAAGTACATAGATGCAACAAACCTAGGACTATAAATAAAACTATGCTATAATAACGTCTACAATAAGCAAAAGTAAACCTAACTTACAAGTACTTCTATTACACCCAACTATTACCAACTTAATTACATATCACCTTAATTAATTACATATCGCCACCGGCGTAGCTCTGTCGGCTAAGGCGCTTGCCTGCCGATTCGGAGTTGCGTTCGGGCGCGTGTTTGATTCCCGCTTGGGCTGGTTACCTGGTTGGGTTTTTTCCGAGGTTTTCCCCAAACCGTAAGGCAAATGTCAGGTAATCTATGGCGAATCCTCGACCTCATCTCGCCAAATATCATCTCGCTATCACCAATCTCATCGACGCTAAATAACCTCGTAGTTGATACAGCGTCGTTAAATAACCAAGTAAAAAAATTACATATCAACTTAATTAATTACATATCATCTTAATTAATTACACATCAACTTAATTAATTACATGACACAACTTAGATAATTACACTGCCTTTTATTATGCCTTTTTAAAATTTATAATGCCCTTTCCAAAGAATATGCCTTTTTTACGCTTTCATTGCATTTTTTGCCTGTCTATTTTGACTGTTATAAATGCCTAAATATCCGGGCCCTAGTCATAATAGTCAACAATGGATTATAGGGGTACAATATAGATTCTCCCAGAGCCACTGAAATCATTAAACTCAATTTCAAGTTTATAAGAGGGAAATTGTAATTCATTAAAATTGTAAACTCTTATATGGATCGCTCTGTAATTCCTATCACGGAAGAACAAGAGACAATCGATGTACGAAATCGGAGGACAGATATGACGACGCAGAAAGTTAACGATCGTCCGAAAGCTTGGTAAAACGTAGGCAGGCCGTTTGACGGACTAGAAGGCCACTCTTGCCCGGATGATGAATGTGCGAGGTTATGTAACACACGCAAGTCCGATACACGGCATCGCAGCCTATGAATGTTTCATAGCCGGCAAACATCCTCGCCAGAAGCAACTGCCCTTACTTAAAAAAACTGCATAAGAAAATGATGGATGGTCGGTCTACAGCTAAGAGAGTTGTAAATGATGCAGTACACACATAACGACGATATTATGTCAATACCGAGCATCAGCTTTCCACAACGGAACGACCCGTCATATAAATAAAACATTGCCATTATACAGCCTGGCCGGGCTTCGCATCCCCCGTGGTGTTTTACGACGTTTTCACCAACTGCAAAGCGAAAGTCATGTGATCCATGACGAGTCTTTGGTCTACCTTGCTACCACCAATGTCCTCTACACCAGATGGACTTCGTACTTGATACAGCGTTCTTAATACGATATTAAGAAAATCGCTATACAAAAGCCGCTGGTAAAATGGAGGTAATAACTGGAGACAGATAAAACATGAAATTTCATTTTTTTTTTCCATTCGCACTGCCGTAAGTAAGCTGTTATTAGCTTGTTTTTAGGATAGTAAGCGGTTACTATTAACGACGGGAAGTAGGGAAAATATGTTTCATTCAACAGTAACATAGCAACAAATAAAAGAATACGCAAAATCAACGACCCTCCCAAAACATTTGATATTAAATCATCCATACTAATAATAAATCTGTAGCCGAAATATTTGTTCTGGTAATTTTCGATTTTCCAAAAATAATTGGTCCTAACATATACAATTAACCACCCTAAAACCGAAAATCGCTTTTTTGAAATTTTGTCTGTCTGTCTGTCTGTATGTTTGTTACCTTTTCACGCGATAATGGCTGAACGGATTTCGATGAAAATTGGAATATAAATTAAGTTCGTTGTAACTTAGATTTTAGGCTATATGGCATTCAAAATACATTATTTAAAAGAGGGGTTATAAGGGGGCCTGAATTAAATAAATCGAAATATCTCGTTTATTACTGATTTTTGTGAAAAATGTTACATAACAAAAGTTTCTTTAAAAATAATTTCCGATAAGTTTTATTCCTAGAAAAATTTTGATAGGACTGATATTTAATGAGATAAATGAGTTTTAAAATTAAAATAACTACCATCTAAGGCCGTGTAATGAATTAAAAAACAAATGACTTCGTCTATAAGGGGCCTTGGACAGCAACAATCGAAAGCTATGAAAGATAGCCTACAGATAATGTTTCTGTGTTTGTATGAAGTAATATCAGAAGCTAAATTAACCGATTTGTATAATTAATTATTAATTCACCATTGGAAAGTGTAGTTTCTCTAGATGGACATAATGCTATAATGTTATTACAGTAACTTCTGAGTGAATCGAGGACAGGTAAGATTAAAATAGCTTCTTATGCATAGAAAACTTGATAGGCTATTCTGTACATCCGTTTCCTGTATTTCCTAAAATAATTTTTATGACCAAATGAGTGGTCTCTGGATCAAAATGATCGCATTTTAATTATGCAAATACAATTTAAATTAAGTAACATAATAAACGATTTATCCTTATATCAAACACGAATGTTCCCTGGATCAAATGTCCTATTTTAATTATGTAATTACTTTATATTTATTTCTAACGGGTGCAGCGGAGCGCACGGGTACGGCTAGTGTAAAATGAAGAAATATACTGTATTTTTATTACGTAAATTGTGGAAGTGGGGAGGAAAAAAAAAACATTATCCCTCCTTTCAATGCGTAGGGTTATTTCGCTTCCACCCTGTATATGCGTAAATTAATGTTTTAAACGGATTTTAACTATTACTTTTGCTATCCATTTAATTTCTCTTTGTTTTGCAGCGTCATCGATTTTTCATCGTACAAAACAATAGAAACTGACAGTAGGTGCAACCTTATGCCAGAAAATATAAAGAGTTGCTTGTATTTTATTATAAGCAGTGTTGAGTACAAAGTAATACATATTTTTTTCTATCTCTGCAGTATACAAAAATGAGTTACCTAGTTCCCACACTAAAGTAAGAATTCCATATTGGAAAACTGTTTAATTATATAAAATTATATTTTATTTTATTTTGTAGCATATCAAAATATACAAAACTATTAATCCCTAAAGACTTATTTTTGTAAATATTCTGTTTACAAGCAAAAAAACATCAAGTAAAAAATATTACTTCTGAGAAAAAGACATATATAAAGTAGGCCTACATAAAATGTGTATAAACTTAGAACTCGAAAATGAAATAGGGTAAAGGTTGGTAATACTTTGACACGAGTAATATTGTGATGGCTCTTTATGAGAATTTATTACAATTTTAGTGAGTGAGAGAAGGACCGGTTTTGTGCGGGAACTTGTCCACGAACATTCCCCTAATACGTTGATTAAAAAAAACCGGTCTTCCTCTCGCTCAGTAAAATTGTAATAAATTCTCAAAAACAACTACCACAATATTATCCATATCATAAATTTACCAACCTTCACCATACACATAAAAAGACTTCATAAAAATAATATTCTGTGGATTCAGTTTTGTCCAGAAGTAATTTTTTTTGACTTAACGTGTTTTGCATGTAAACCGACAAATGATGATGTGAAATTAATTAATTAATTAATTTATTTAACTAGCTAGCTAGTGAGTACAAATTAAATTTATAAAACAAAAATGTTTCTAGCCACTACCGTAATAGCCAGGCTCGTGTACGGTGTGGTGTTAGTCAATAATATAACATAAAATTTACAAGGACAGTTTACCAAATACAGTAACTTAATTCAAACCAATAAATAAGATACAGGAGTAAGAAAAAAAATAATAAATAAAAGAAGAAAGAAAAAAAAGAGAGAAAAATAAATATTTAATATAAATTGACAATCAGACAGAAGACAATAATATTCAATAAAATCATGAATATAGTCGACAGATATAAAAGGTAAAAATAGTAATATACGTTACAAGAGCGGTATGTTGACGTTTTCATGGTCGAGGAAAAGATTGAAAAAGCGAAACGTAGTTGAGCTTTTTTAATTTCCGAGAACATGAAAACAAACATACCGCTCGTGTATCGTACATTATTTTGTGCGAAGATCGTTTAATACATACCTGAAAGACGAATTTCTAATTAGTTGCAATGAAATCTCCATGTTGGTTTCTGTTTAATGACGCCAACTTCGGAACACCAAAATATCTTTCTTCAACAATGTTGCTGTAAAATGTTTTCTGTGTTTACTATACTCCAGCAGGCCTTGATATACGTCTGTCTTTTTTTTCCCCAGTCTATAAATGCGAACTTAAAACAAACGGTAAGGCTAAGTAATGATTTATTTTTCATTTTAATATTTTAACTATATTATTTATATAACATATTGCAGTAATAACATCGACATCTGGAATCTTGTTGATTTTCTCACGGCTTCCTTAATGTTACTTGTATCAGGAATGCAATAAGTTTCGTGGAGTAGTAGACTTTACTTAATTTTTGCAAATATTTAAAAACAATTATTAACATTGCAATTTAGGTGAAATTGCAGTGGTAAGTTTCCAATTTATAATTATTACTATGTTAAACGTCTCTAAAAATAATATGTTAAAAGCCTAAAGCAGTAAAATGAATGTCGCGCTTAAGCGGTAAGAAGAGGGAAATTGTTATGTGTGTTACGTTGGGAATACTGAATGTGATATTTCACACTTACCACGTATTGGTTCTGTGCGGAAAACAAGCAAATACGCACGATCTCGCACAAAAGTACATTTGTTAATATTATATATCATGAATAATCTTATAAATTTCTTTTTAAAAGTTTCAATTTTAAAACGATTCGTAGAACGAAAGTATTTTAACAATGAAGTATTTTTTTCGTATTTTGTTAAGATAAACTTCATATTATCCGATCATGGCCACAACGTAAGAAGATACAATATTTCGCTCCCCCTCATTGAACCAAAATGTAAGACTGAAGCAGGTCTAAGCCACAGTTTTAATTACGGTCCAAGATTATATAATGATTTTATAAAGAGGAACCCTAAACTAAAATTATTAAACAATACATTATTCAAAAAACAAGTGCTTGAACTGTTTCTAAAATTATAATCATGTAAATTCTTATTCTTTATTTTTTTTCTGTCACTTTAACAGTGCTGTATTCTTAACTTAGTATGTTTATGTATAGACTATGGTACCGTTTTGTTTGTTTTTGTTTTTTTTTTTCTTATTCTTTTTAAACTTTATTGGTAATTACATTTAACAGTTTTAATCAGATTATTATTATTATTACTATTATTATTATTATTATATTTATTATTATTTTATTATTATTTTTTCTTCTATCCAGTTTTCATTATTGGTCACACCCGACCTCAAGCATCTTGCTTTTTCGGGTGTGACCCAGTTACCTTGTATTTATACAATAATTTGTAATATGTAGACTATTTGACTATGAGATATGTAATAAATTTCGAATTTTGAAGAATATTCATATACGAGTATTACAATACTGGATGTTCGGTTCAAAGTGTGTCATGGCTCGCTGTATGCCGTCATGTGGCTAGCTGATGAGCCTAGAGAATTCAATCTTCCTACACTTCCGCAGAGGTGTATAACCTATGAGGCAGAGAAGTTGCCTAGCAAGTACGGCGTTCATTCTGAAGAGTACGTACCGATACGTACGGTAACGCCGGTAGTGGCAGGAATGTGAACTGTTTGGAAATACGTACTGTCGGGATATGGGGAGAGGGTTAAGACGATTACTTACGTATTTGTTGACATTAACTTCGACGGTCAACATGGACATGGAGCATTTGATTTGTGTTGTGGAATGTTGCCGTACGCAACCGATGATAACAAATACCCTGCGTACGACTTGCCGGCGCAAAACACAGTTCGAAAGAGGTTATGGTAGCACACAGACCGCACAGACCGCCATCTGTTACTACGACGTTCAAGTTATACCGTACACGTTCTCAAGTTCAGATTGAAGAACGCCTTAAATAATAGGCAACTTCTCTAACATATAAGCTGAAACTCGCTTCAAATCGGTGACCCAACAACAGTGACGTCATGACACACTTTGAAATGAACACCCAGTAGTATTGTAAAATCTTTGTTATTGTATGTAATTTTTGCTTGCAATAAAAATCTTGTAAAATCTGGTAAAAAATAAACTTCATAGTTTGGCAAAATTATTTCCATACGTTGCCTGACTCCAGTAAAAACAGAGTAGGCCCAAATAATTTTTAGTTACTGACGTTTTCAATTGGGAACGTTATTCAATGTCGAAAATGCCTACAAATTTAGTCTGCAGGTGCCTGTGCTATGAGTCACAATATTGTCCACTGACTGCATCGCTAAGTCGTCAATGCTTAAAAACAGAACATCAAAATATTTCAATTTCGGCCACATCGCTTGTTTTGTTTTCCTGAATTATTGATTTCCTCTCTGCACTCGAAGCCTTCTTTGTTTAATTATTCACAACTAATGCTGGACATCGATCTCATTACACATTATCATAATTAACCCCACCACATCCGGGCCTTTGAGCGGCGTACAATCCACCGTACAAGCCAATTAAAATCATACCACCCTTTTCATTAGCAGTATTTCACCTATCGCTAATAGGGTTAGTTGTACCTGTTTTAATACAGAAAATACGGGACGCCATCGAACGTTACAGAGACCCAACTGAACAGGCGTAAAGCGCGGAAAATTTACGAATAGTGCATCACGTCACAACCTGGTCCACCCTACATTATTGCATATAAATAAGAGATTGCATATAAATCACTAGTTCGTCCAGTAATGGAATATGGTGCTGCATGTTGGGATCCTTACAGATTAGAACATATTAAGACACTGGAAAAGATTCAAAAAACGGGCTCTTAAGTGTTGTCGGAAAAATTCGCCATTAAAATGGGACACACTCACGGACAGGAGAACGCGAATTCGATTATGCGCACTGTTCAAAACATACAGAGGTGAGCCTGCCTGGAGAGAAATAAAAAATAGGTTGCAGCCGCCAAATTACTCTTCAAGGAACGACCACTCATATAAATTGAGGGAAAGAAGACAGAGGACGGACACTGGAAAGTTTTCTTTTCTCAATCGTACTATCAGGGACTCGAATGCTTTACCTGCAGACTTACTAATAGACGGTAGTAACTATTTAAAGGGTATAATTGATATCTTGTTATTTGAAGTGTTCTATCAGTGAGGAAGCGTATTGTGTCAGTGAAGTGTGTAGTGTCAGTGAAGTCTATTGTGTAAGTGAAGTGTGTTGGTGTCAGTGAAGTAGCTGTGCAAAGTATTTGAACAGTGAAATGGTTAGAAGTGTTAGTGAAATCAAGATAGAATCAGTGCAGTGAGTGAGTTGACAGCGAAATAAGTGTAGTGCTGAAAGGTACTTGTGCAGGTATGAACCTGTCACACTCGTGGGTCCTAGTTCGAACTTAGGGTTAAGATACAAATTAGATTTACTTTAAATGTTATTTTAAATGACCATGCTTCATTTAATTTAGGATGCTCCTTGTTATTATTATTATTGTTATTATTATTAATCAATTAATTATTGTTTTTATTAGTTGTTTATTATTAATTGTCATTATTGAGTGTAATTAGTTACCACTGCCACCGGATATATACCCATTTGCAGTGTGAATAAATACGTACAAACATTATCAGCAGTTACAGCGCCAACCTAATATATCACATACCATTTTCTGGTTTGTTTGCCAAGACTGACATTAATTTAATTTTTAATCATTAGCGTACACTTTTAGGAAATATTGTCATGATCATAATATTAGAAAATTAAGTATGTTTCATCAACAAAAATGTCGACTAAAAAAACCAGCGACAATTTTGAAATAATGGCAATAAAAGTGTCTAATAAACTATCCAAATATTTATTTATCCTAAGCAACAGTGGTGAATTTAGAAACGTTATGTCTAGATGGCTAACAGTTTTTATAACACACAAGATTTTTTAACTTCAACTTTTAATTTGTATTTGATAATGGCTATAACACTATTTGTCAAAAGACCGCTATGTAAACAAATAACTAAATTTCAGTAAATGCTTACGTTTCTGTCAGACGTTTTTACCAATTCACTGTGGGCTAAAGCAAGGAGATGCACTATCACCTTTACTTCTTAACTTTGCTCTAGAGCATGCCATTACGAAAGTCCAGGATAACAGAGAGGGTTTGGAATTGAACGGGTTACATCAGCTGCTTGTCTATGCGGATGACGTGAATATGTTAGGAGAAAATCCACAAACGATTAGGGAAAACACCGGAATTTTACTGGAAGCAAGTAAGGAGATAGGTTTGGAAGTAAATCCCGAAAAGACAAAGTATATGATTATGTCTCGTGACGAGAATATTGTACGAAATGGAAATAACGTTAATGTTATGTTTTATTTAACGATGCTCGCAACTGCCGAGGTTATGTCAGCGTCGCCGGATGTGCCGGAATTTTGTCCCGCAGGAGTTCTTTTACATGCCAGTAAATACACTGACATGAGCCTGTCGCATTTCAGGACACTTAAATACCATCGACCTGGCTCGAACATAGAATGCCAGCGCTATAACAACTGCGCCAACCAGGCCAGCTGAAATGAAAATATAAAAATTGAAAATTTATTCCTTGAAAAGGGGGAAAAATTCAAGTACTATGGAGTAACAGTAACAAATACAAATGGCACTCGAGAGGAAATTAAACGCAGAATAAATATGGGAAATGCGTGTTATTATTCGGTTGAGAAGCTCTTTTCATCCAGTCTGCTGTCCAAAAATCTGAAAGTTAGAATATATAAAACAGTTATATTACCGGTTGTTCTGTATGGTTGTGAAACTTGGACTCTCACTCTGAGAGAGGAACATAGGTTAAGGGTGTTTGAGAATAAGGTGCTTAGGAAAATATTTGGGGCTAAGCGGGATGAAGTTACAGGAGAATGGAGAAAGTTACACAACACAGAACTGCACGCATTGTATTCTTCACCTGACATAATTAGGAACATAAAATCCAAACGTTTGAGATGGGCAGGGCATGTAGCACGTATGGGCGAATCCAGAAATGCATAAAGAGTGTTAGTTGGGAGACCGGAGGGAAAAAGACCTTTGGGGAGGCCGAGACGTGGATGGGAGGATGATATTAAAATGGATTTGAGGGAGGTGGGATATGATGATAGAGACTGGATTAATCTTGCTCAGGATAGGGACCAATGGCGGGCTTATGTGAGGGCGGCAATGAACCTTCGGGTTCCTTAAAAGCCATTTGTAAGTAAGTATGTCTTTATACTTCTCCAGATAAATTTGTGTACACATTTTTTAATACGGTATACCATCACCATTCTCAACATTACAATAAGCCTACGTGACTCTGAGTCGAAAAGAATATCAGAAGACACCGGCGAACAAATAATGACGTGCTGTTCTAAGAAAGTCATGCACACAACATCCTCGTTATTTATACGACCCTGCGAGCTGTTGTAGCCCTGCTGACAGTTGCTAAGCGCGAATATTAATGGAAAAGCCGAGTTAAAGGCACACGCAGGGCAAGGGAGACGTTTCCTACTTGTACAGGAATTACTGAGGACGGACATCCCGGAGTCCTCCGGTTTATTAACAGCGAATTAAAGCTCGTCATGTGACGCGCGGCACGAGACTGGAATACTGCAAAACAAACCTCCCACGCGCTATATAGTAGCGCTGTACAATGCATTCCGCGCGCAAACACGTTTCGAAGTTAACAACTAGACATTGTCCCTCCCAAAACAAATGCAAACCACGAACAAAAAGGTGTACTACGTCTAAACTCTAAACTCTAAAGCAGTGATGTCAACTGATGCCCATAGGAGCAAGCGCGCGCTTTAGAGCCCAGGAGAACCTGAGCGCTTTACAGCGGAAAGGAAAGAGACAGACGAAAGAGGTGGTATATGCCGCTTGGTCGAGCTATATTCAGGGATGGCCAGCACAGATTCAATAGATAAAGGGAAGAGAACTTATTAAAACTGTATCCATGGTAATTTTTAGATTTGCCTGAGAAGTATAAGCGCATTATAAGAATGTAAGTTTTAATTTTAATGCTCATTTTTCACAAGTTTGCTTTTTTATTCAAAAGGAATATTTTCTCAACTCTTTTACAGAAAAGTGAAATTTTCAGATATGTTTTTTAGTAGCCTTACAGGTACTAAAACAATGTTTTCGTAAATCTAATATATCGTAAATACGTATTACTGAAGATAGTGTATTAAAATGTTTGAAAATATTTGCATGGAAAATGTTTGCAAGGAAATGAATTAACAAAGCAAATACTGTTACATCACAAACAAAAGATATGTGCCTATGTGTTGGTAAAACGTCAGCTCTATAGCTTCAGCAGATTTCGAAATAATTTAATATTCTGATAACAGAAAGTTGCGCACCAATATCACCTAAAAGCATAATGCGATAAGAGTTTTATTATGTAATACTAGTTAGAATTAAAACATACATCTCGGCAACTTTGCTTTGTACTATAATATCGTTTTGATTACTTGTATAAGGCTAAAGATACCATCAATATCAATTTCAACTTATCATGTCATATTCAGTGTCTTTCTTTGGGATAACACTTTCTTTACGAATGATGTGTTTAATTCACTTAGTACGGTATAGTTGTCGTTATTATGGAATTTGTGTGAATATTCCTTCTTTACTTACTTACTTACTTACTTACAAATGGCTTTTAAGGAACCCGAAGGTTCATTGCCGCCCTCACATAAGCCCGCCATCGGTCCCTATCCTGTGCAAGATTAAGCCAGTCTCTATCATCATACCCCACCTCCCTCAAATCCATTTTAATATTATCCTCCCATCTACGTCTCGGCCTCCCTAAAGGTCTTTTTCCCTCCGGTCTCCCAACTAACACTCTATATGCATTTCTGGATTCGCCCATACGTGCTACATGCCCTGCCCATCTCAAACGTCTGGATTTCAAGTTCCTAATTATGTCAGGTGAAGAATACAATGCGTGCAGTTCTGTGTTGTGTAACTTTCTCCATTCTCCTGTAACTTCATCCCGCTTAGCCCCAAATATTTTCCTAAGCACCTTATTCTCAAACACCCTTAACCTATGTTCCTCTCTCAGAGTGAGAGTCCAAGTTTCACAGCCATATAGAAGAACCGGTAATATAACTGTTTTATAAATTCTAACTTTCAGATTTTTGGACAGCAGACTGGATGATAAGAGCTTCTCAACCGAATAATAACAGGCATTTCCCATATTTATTCTGCGTTTAATTTCCTCCCGAGTGTCATTTACATTTGTTACTGTTGCTCTTTACTCTTTATTAATTTATTAACGTTTATAACACAACTACAATATTAGGCTAAGAAATAGGTGTTAGCAGTTTTGTTTTACAGACAATATAGAAAATAAGAAACAGAAAGAAGCCATATAAAAATAACGACATAAAATTTCACGTTCCGTTTGAAGTTTGTGCACCACTGTTTTCTTAATCCAACAGGCTGCTTATTCCCCCTAGCATACTTAGCGCTCAATGCCCGCGCAGGACGTCAAGGTCAGAAAAATGCGCTTGCTTTGACATCACTGCTCTAAAGGAAAGCACGGAACAGCGAAACGTGATGGACTTAAGTCTTTAAGCGTGTAGGGACTTCCTACGTTTTCTTGAAGGTTTGCAGAATATTCGTCCATCACATTTTCGTCCAATTTTTTTTCTCCTTGATTTACTTCTGTCCAGTTGTACGTTTGTCCTACATAAATTTTTGTTCAGAAATGTTTTGTCCCATTCCTTTTTGACCTAGGCCTACAAGAAATTTCGTCCTACATGTGTTTTGTCCCGGCGTGATGGAGGTCCAGAGAGTTAACACCTTGAAGTTATGCAGAATGATGAAGCGAAAACATGGAAATTTATTATTAGACCACGAAACTTTATGAACTAAAAAACCTGAAAATATGCATGCAACTGTGCAGTAATTAAAAACTGTTTAAATATGCGCTAAAATTGAAATATATGTAATAAAAACATTTTACAGATTTAATAATACGATATAAATGAAAACAATTTAAAGTAATGTGTTACGAAGCCATATTCCACAGAAGACGATTTTCCCATCAGTACAAGAACTTGTCTTCAAAAAGCAATTTCTCTCTTCTGCTACTTTTTTCTTTCGATATGTCGGCGGTTAAACTAGTAAGCAGATCATGTACTGGTTCTTCGCTTGATTGTATAATAAAACTTGTTGAATGAAAATTTACACTCTACGAGACTTCACTGTAGCAGGCGTTTAAATATATCCACTTTCGTTTCTGTGAAATCATACCTGAAATTACACTGAAATGTTGATTTCTATTTTACGCTTACGTGTGTAATATACAGGAAAACGTGGCAGGGACAATCATATCCTTCTGGATATTTAACGAGCATCGCCTCCACTGTCAACTGGTCTCTGTCACACCACGATAACGTTATTGCGCTACAAGAAAGTATGTCCCGCTTTATGCAGGCACATTGGATAAATGTTCATCTTCCCTCTTGCTTAAAAAAGTCCCTTGTGCAGACCCTTGTATTTCCCTATTTTGACTATGCTGACATTTTACTGACTGACCTTTCCAGCGACAACAAAATGAAACTTCAACGTGCTCATAATTTGTGTGTACGTTTTGTAAGCAATGTTCGTAAATATGATCATATTACCCCATCCCTGGAAGCAATAGGTTGGCTTAAACTAGATAAGAAAAGAAATTTACATTCACTTCTCTTTCTCTTCGAAATCTTGAACTCTTCTATTCCTTCGTACCTGTCGTCTCGCTTCACTTACCTTTCTTCCCACCACAATCTGAACACACGCTCTCGCCATGAAACAATACTAACAATACCATCCCATCGCACCTCCTCATACTCATCTTCTTTCACAATAGCCCTGCCAAGACTCTGGAACTCGCTACCTGCTAGCATCAGGGACTGTCGAAATAAAATTGAATTCAAACGCAAACTTACTAGGCACTTGGTCAGTAATTGATTTCTTGTAAATAGTTTCTTTAATCTATCACAAAATATTTCAATATTCAGTAATTTCATCACTATAGAATTTTGTTATTGTAGGTTTAATTTGTAATTTAGTAAATACAAAAATATTCTTTGTTCTTAACTTCTATGATAAAATGTCTAGCTTTCATTAATCAGGTATTCTTGTCGTACTTTAATTTTTATTGTAATTGTAAATTTAATATTAATTGTAATCTTATTGTTCATGTTATAGTTGTAATCCCCTGGTAGAGGGGCAGAGAAGGCCTGACGGCCTTATCTCTACCAGGTTAAATAAATAAATCTAAATCTAAAAATTAAGCTGGTGTTACTTTATCATTACATCAATACACTCGGACACCCTTTCTGCGCAATATTTCTTCTAGTAATTACTTGAAAGGTATAAAACTCCATCATCTGCTTGTCTAACTAAATAAAGTGACTTATACACGTCCGGAGTGCAATGGGCTCATTGCTCTGGCAATGGAATACTCGGAGATTTATGTGCTAAATTCAGACGAGAATCCGTATTCACTTCAAAATAATTATTGTTTTTCTCTTTGTATATTTATTTACTTATTTGCTGTTAAATATTTATACATTAATTAATTAATTAATTAATTTGAACAACTGATGTCATGCGCATCGAACGGTGGAAGAAGGAACTAAAACTTTTAAATATTCTTTTGTCTTCTATAACATAAAAATATAATATTTGTGTTATTAATGGAATATTTCTTCCTTCTCCTTAAAAGTTGTCAAAAGTGACTTATTCCTTTTAGCTCCGACCGATTCATTTATTTTCTTGCTTATTTATTTTTTATTTAGTACTTGTTCGCTTATTTATCATTTACTTACTCATTTATCTTTAGTTGTTCATTTATTAACTTATTTATTTGATTCGTTATTAATTTCTTTATTTTGTTAGTTATTTATTCATTTACTTATTCATTTACATACTTATTAACTTCATTTAATTACTTATTTATTATTCAATTACTCATTTCATTATTTATTTATTTATTTACTTATTCATTTATTTTTACACATTTCTTTACTGCACTCCAACCACGAGAAAGTCTCCGCCGGATGAGACGAAGGGGGGTAATGCTGTGAATGAATGTTGATGTCATAAGATGTCATAAGGTCACACACGTGGGTACTCTTATCTCTATTGGCTAGCTCTCACAGCACAAACCATAACATTGATACAGACATATTGATACTACCCTAGTTACAAAATTAGATCACAGTTAATCTCCTGGTCTTTTAATCCCTTCATACAGGAAATAACATATGCAGGAGAGCGCATGGTTTTTAAACTGACTTTATAACGATAATATTATCTATCTACTTCGTTCCAATAGATGAGGCAACAGTAAGCACATTCCTTTCACGGTTCATCTCCTGGTTGGAGAACAGTATCTTTTACTTATTATTTACATATTTATTAACTTATAAATTAAATAATTTACTTATTTATTATTCAATTACTCATTTATTTATTGTTATTTATTTACTTACTAACTTATTTGTTTAAGCTATTTACTTATTTATCATTTATTTATTCACTTATTTCATTTCTTAATTTATTTATGTTAGCTCGGTTATTAATTAATTTATTTATTTATTAACTTTTTAATTAATTTACTTCCTGAGTCATTATTTATTTTCTTTTTATTTATTTATTTACTTACTTATTAACTTTCTTGTTTATTTGTTTTATATAATTAAATCCACACTAAACGTAGGCCTCTATTATCGACTCCAACACGTCGGAAACATCCTATTCTTTCCAAATTCACGGGGCTCTAAGTTACCTCCCTGCTACTGTAATCTCACTTCTGTGACGCCCTGGACGATGTTTTACACACTGAATCATGGCTCAGGTATCTGTCGCCCCTTTCCCCCCCGACTTAGGGGCGACCCTACCGGGGGATATCTACAAGACTCACCCCACTTAAGTACAATTTATAGTTAAATCACTTTTAAGCTGACAAGAGTTACGTTTAGTCTAATAATACTGTGACTATCTTCGTTTCCCAAACGACTGCTACGACCGACTTTCATCTTCTTTATTGGACAGCTCCAATCCCCAACCCTTAGTAAAAACACCAAGACCTGATGTACAGCTTGTTTCAAGTTCTAAACAAACCGACTTTCACGTTCTTATGTGTACAGGGATGTCTGCAAGCAACGCACGTCCCAACTCTCTGTTCCATCCAGTAAGGATTATCTTAATTCAGAGATCCTTTCCACGTCATGTTTGAATATTTTTGTACTAATGTACGAGGAAACTCTTCTGTAAAACTTGATATCTAACTGGTAAGACTGTCACACGGCACAAAATGAACAAGGCACGCACATTTCTGTAATTATTAAACATGAATAAATCGATATGTAAATAAGTCAATTATTACTTACTTACTGGCTTTTAAGGAACCCGGAGGTTCATTACCGCCCTCACATAAGCCTGCCATCGGTCCCTATCCTGTGCAAGATTAATCCAGTCTCTACAATCATATCCCCCCTCCCTCAAATCCATTTTTATATTATCTTCTCATCTACTTCTCGGCCTCCTCAAAGGTATTTTCCCTCAGGTACCAAACTAACACTCTTATATCAGCCGCGGCGAAAAGGCGACTCACGAGCACATTGTGGCTCGCAGTGCTTTTCTCTCGCTTCCTACCTACAACCCCCACCCTCTCACTCACTGGAGTCAAACTCCGTTCTATTTGTATTTGTCTCGGACCTGCGAGTGGCGTATCGTCGCAATGTCTCTCTCGAAACCATGTACCTCTGTAAAAAACGAAAGTTCCAAGTAGGATGGGAGGATGCATTCTTTTGCTTACAATATGATGAAAATATTAAATGTATGATTTGTTCACAAATATTACTAGGAAAACGGTTGTATAACATAAAACGGCATTATAAGTTACTACATGTTACTGATGAAACATTAAAAGGTTAAGTGTTATTATTATTATTATTATTATTATTATTATTATTATTATTATTATTATTACTACTACTATTATTATTATCATCTCTGTACGTCGATTCTTTTACAGCAGATGTACGAATAATGTGGTTAGATTTTCAATTCAAACTCACAGATTTACAATGTGACGTTAAATGAAAGCTAGATGTAAGGACTTGACAGATATTGAACTTTTCAAATCTTTGGAAAAAAATAAATATTTGAAGCTTCGTTCTTTCGCTTGCTCTGTTGAAGCCATGTTCACTGTAACTTACGTTTGTGAAAAATTATTTTCAACAATGAAAATAGTAAAAATGAAATTTAGATCACGACTGACAGACAAATACCTTCGTGATCAACTACGATTGGCAGTAAGTGACATAATTCCTGATTTTGAAACTTTGTCGCAGAGACATTCTGAAGACAGTTAATTTTAGGTTGTGATAATGTGTCCTATGTTTTCTTGTTCATTTCTTTCTTCGTTACACGTCCTAAACATTAACTTCCCCTTCGGGTGTCCGCCTCCCTCCATAGGTGCTATGCACGTTGCAGCTTACACAGTGGCTCGGCGCACCATGGCCTTTTCGCCACGGCTGCTCTACATGCATTTCTGGATTCGCCCATACGTGCTACATGCCCTGCCCATCTCAAACGTCTGGATTTAATGTTCCTAATTATGTCAGGTGAAGAATACAATGCATGCAGTTCCGCGTTGTGTAACTTTCTCCATTTTCCTGTAACTTCATCCCTCCAACATTTTCCTACGCATTTTATTCTCGAATAACCTTAATCTCTGTTCGTCTCTAGTGAGAGTCCAAGTTTCACCAACAATAAAGAACAACCGGTAATATAACTGTTTATAAATTCAAATGTTCAGTTATTTTGAAAGCAAACTGGATGACAAAAGCTTCTCAACCGAATAATAACAGGCATTTCCCATATTTATTCTGCGTTTAATTTCTTCCCGAGAGTCATTTATATTTGTTACTGTTGCTCCAGGGCAATTAAATTTTTCCCATCCCCTCAAAAGATAAATTTTGAATTTTTATATTTCCATTTCGTACTATGTTCTGGTCACGAGACATAATCATATACGTTGTTTTTTTCGGGATTTACTCCTAAATGTATCTCTTTACTTGCTTCAAGTAAAATTCCCGTGTTTCCCCTAATAGTTTGTGGATTTTCTCCTAACATATTCACGTCATCCGCATAGACAAGCAGCTGATGTAACCCGTTCAATTCCAAACCCTCTCTGTTATCCTGGACTTTCCTAATGGCATACTCTAGAGCAAAGTTAAAAAGTAAAGGTGATAGTGCATCTCCTTGTTTTAGCCCGCAGTGAATTGGAAAAGAAGTCAATTAATTCAAAGCGAAAATGAAAGGAGTATGAAATAAATATGTACGCTAGTCTCCCAATTCAACAAGGATCAAAATAGAAACTGAATAATTTTGAAAGCTAATGATTTTTAGGTGTGGTTAGAGGTATGCACAAATTTACTGTTAAATGTAGTTCATGTATAATCGACAAAAGCATGAGCAAGTACACGGATTAGCCTCGGGACCAGACCTCGTAAACCCAATGAGCTAGCCAGTTCATTTATGAGAATGGTATCACGGAAATTTTAGAAAATATATGTTTTCTTTTGAACATTTTAATTTGTGTGATAAACACGAAGAATATTGTATTTATTTATTTATTTATTTAATCATTTATTTTAAAAGCAAATGATATTTAATTTTTCATAGAAATAGGAGGGTTATTTCATAAATAATGCAAAGGGTGGCAGAACTGTGAAGTGGATGAGGATGACGCAACAACAATGAAAATTATGTCAGTTGCTGTTGAAGGATTGAGGAAGAAGCACGTGTGTTCGTTTCATCCATAGCATACTCTGTGTTTAGGTAGCGTGAGCTAGAAATGGAGCCTACACGTGTCTCGGGTACTGTGACGATTGAAGATCAAAGATCGAATCTTTATGTGGCAAAACCTCACAGAAATCCACGGAGCGGAGTTTGTGGTGAGCTTATAGTAGACTGTAGTACAGAACTCACACTTTGTAATAAATCAAACCGGAACTATGACCAGAGCTACCTAGCGGCTTTCTCTACATTCTACTTCAGTTTGAGTCGGCTAGGTAGCAGCAAAAATCAGAAACAAAAAAAAAAAGTCTCAAGGTACGCTAACCTCAAGGTACTACAGTCTCCTCTACATGAAACGTAGAGATATCTGAATAACATAGTCTACGACGTAGAAAACAAAATAGGTACGAAACTAGAAATTCGTTGCCTAGTTACTACACAAATGACACAGGTACATTATTGCAAAATTATAGCGAAAATATTATACTTTATTCAACATCTAAATGAGAAAAACTGCTGTTGTTAATTATATGCGGAATTAAAAAAATGCCATCATAAAAACACGGCTTCGTGCATGAATTATTTCTCTCCATAGCTCTGTCCTGGAAAATGGCTCAATCCTAAAAAAAGAGCTCTTGCTAACGGATGCTACAAATAATTCTCCATTTTTCCAGCTTTCCGGAAATATGAAGTAGATGGGATAGCTACTGAATGAAAAGTAGCCTATATGTCTATAACTATGACATGATGTAAGAGCTAAAATATGTTCTACTGTTTTGGAAAATCTGTTGATTGTTCTCATTTAGTTTTTAACTGAAACTTATTTCTGGAAGTTTGTATGAGCCGATAAATTTTTCCGTAGCTGTACAAAAAGTAAAAAAAAGAAGAACAAAAAAAAAAAGTAAATATTTCAAGCTAACATGCCAAGCCCGCTGGAAAACCCTTTGCAATCACATTTATCGAATAAATAATACAATGTTTGCATACATCTTTAAACGTGGAATCAATACAACGGAGTGCATATACCTGTACACCATTAGAGTTGAAATACCCTGGCACTGTTGTCAGACGTGTGCGTGAGCCGAATCGTGTAGATTGGCAGTACATCGATCACCTATGGGCGAATGGGTAGGTGTAGTGACATTCCAAATGAAGCCTTAGGATGTGAATCTTCATATAAGACCAACAATACTGTGCGTTCAATTACCAAAAGTCTCTTAATCCCCTACTTTTTCTAGTGGTCAGAAATGATCTTGCCCAATAATAAAATATGTAGGTCATCCGATATTATTAGCAGATGACACAAGTATAGTAATTATCAAAGCTCGGAACTTGGGGACTTGTGTGTCGTGTGCATGAGTAAGGTTACAGGTACAGCGTACACAAAGCTCACCCTGCAAGTGCTCAGGGACAGTCGTGTGTACTAAGAAAGTGGCCACAACTAATGACAGGAAGACGGACGAGGAAACTGTGTCGTGTCGAATGACATTCAGATAATTAATTAGAGGTAAACGGTCTGTTTGAAAATAAGAAAATACGTATTATTCGAATGGGTATTGTATACGTTTGAAAATATATTTCTTAAAATTTTGGTACAGAATTTCGTGGAGGAATTCTGAGGAGATATATTATTTTCTTCGAATGGAGAGTTTATATTTTGTAACTTGTGTCAAACACAAACTAGAGATTGGAAACGGGCATTCATTGAAATACATTGCAGTCCCTTAAATCGGTGGAAAATTTGTCCATGGCCATGGATCAAGTCGTAGTGGAACCTTCCCTAGTAGTGACATAGAAATTGAAAACTATTTTCGAGACAAATTTAGGATACTTATCTTTCTCAGATACGAGATCAGCTAGCAACTACTGAAAATCGAACAGGAAACAGTGACAGTGAAAACATTCAACACTTTATTTCGGCCTAAGACTTTATAATACAATTACAAACCATTTTCCAAATTTGAATTTTTAAAAAATTGAAGCTTTTAAAAAATAAATTTGTAAAATTATCCACGATATAATATAATATTAACAAATGTATTTTTTTACCTTTTATTTCTGTCTACTATATTCTTGTTTTTATTGAATATCACTGGCTTCTGTCGAATTGTCAATTTATATTAAATGTGTATTTTTCTCTCTTTTTCTCTTTCTTCTTTATTCTTGCTGTTGTGTTGTATTTATTGGTTTGAATTAAGTTACTTACTGTATTTAGTAAACTGTCCTTGTAAATTTTATGTTACTAAGACCACTCCGTACACGAGCCTGGCTCTTAAGGTAGTGGCTAGAACCATTTTTGTTTTATAAATGTAATTTGTATTCAGTAGGTAGCTAGTTAAAATAAATAAAATAAAAAAATTAATTTTGCTCCCGTCACTTCATGTGACGTGAAAATAAGTTTCTTTCATTTCAAATCATGCTTAACTAACAGACGAAGAAGGTATGGGTTCGAAAAATATTCGAATGTATGTAGTCATACACTGTAATAAAATGTACAGAACAGAACTGTAAATTTGATGTATTTTGCATGTTTATTTATATATATGCTATAAAATTACGTGTTTCAACCTATCATAATATTATCATTATGTTGTTCCAGCCAGGAACCACTTTTATAGCAGACCTGACAGTACCTCTGTGCTGGAAGTGGGAGTTTGTTGACATTGAAGTCCGGTCGCTCAGCCACGTTCAAAGACACAAGTCCCCAAGTTCCGAGCTTTGGTAATTATAGCTACTAACTCCAATACATTCCAATCTTCAACAGAGATAATTCTCCTCAGAATATGTGATTTGTTCTAAGCCAAATAATAATAAATTAATAAATTTAGCTTCCCTTATGAAAAGGTTGCCAGATTTGACAAAGCGTATTACATATAATTTGGAAACACACCTAAAAGGTAAAATGATATGCATTTGAAACGGTTAGGGAATAGAATATGCAAAATGTCAGAAAAATTTACACCTAAGTAGCGTTTGTGCTCATTTTCAGTTAAGAAGGGGGGGGGGAATATCATCAGATAGGTTAGAATGATATGAATGCCATATACCGCGAGAAAAATAATAGTACGGATTTATTGGCATTGATATCTAAACCAATCAACAGCCATCGGTTAAGATAACTTGAAATTTCCATTATCACTCCCATACAAATGATTTCTCAATATCTGAATCGATCCTTTGAGGGCACTAATGGCTATTTCCTTCACAATGCTGTGTGTTAGCCCCAGGTTTTTACATTTGTTGGCAAAGAAGGAGGGTATGGTACGTCGTGCTCCCACCATCAGACCTATTACATCAATGTGGGACAGGCTATATTTATCTTTATAGAACGGGATTGTTGGTTCATAGATCCGTTTCTTTTCACTGTCCACCTCATGCGGCTGATCTGCATGTGTCTCAAATCTGATGGTGGGATCGAGAATGTATGCCGAGTTGTTCTTAATGGCAATGATATCAATTCGCCGAACACTTCCTTGTGTGGCTAGTCCCTGCACCTCTTGATGGACTGTAAACCCTACTTCCTTCAGTGCCTCGGCTTGCATAGAACGGCCAGCATGGTGACGGATGTTGCGAAGGGCCTCACTATAGTGGCAGAAGCCAAGGATATGGGGAAGAGTTTCAATCTCGCTGAGACAGCGCCTACAGCGGGTACCATCCCGACTTCTACCCGGTACAGCTCGGACCGGAGCGACATAGCCTACCATTTTAAGGGCGTCTATCCATTACAGTATTAAACTGTAACAAAACTAACGTAATTCAATTTAAATCCTGTCCAAATTCAACCTCGAAAATTTCAAGTGCAATAATTAACAACAGGTCCCTAATAGAAACAAGAACCAAATTTCTTGGCTTAATAATTTATAATATTATATTAAATTGAAAAAAAATCATATTAAAAAAATTTCCACCAAACTAAATTCAGCATGTCTTGCTATTAGATCTATGCAAAAGACTGTGAATATCAATACTTTGAAAACAATATGCCTACTTTGCATACTTCCACAATGAGTTTTGGAATAATATTCTAGGGAAATTCTACAGATAGTAACAGTATATTCCTACTACAAAGAAAGAATAATAAAACAGTAGGTGCCAAATCTAGGGAATCGTGTAGAACCATTAAAAAAAACCCTACAAAAAATATCCATGGCTAGTCAGTTATATTTTTTAATTAATAAACTTTGTGGTATGTAATCGTCAAAACTTTGTAACTAATTCAACAGTTCGTAATACAAATACTCGTCAAAAATGACTTTCATACTCCATCGGCAAGTCTATCGTGCTATCAAAAAAGTGTGCGTTATATGGCAGTAAACATTTTTAATAGCCTCCCTTTGGACATAAAAAATGAAACTCAAAACATAAGATTATTTAGGGCCCAATTAAAGAAGTACCTAATTTCTCACGCCTTCTATTCTGTAGGTGAATTCATGACACTCAACAACGCTTCATGTATATTTCTGTGTTGCATTAAGTATCGATACTCACCCCTAGTGTTGTAGTCAGGGTTGCCAGATAAATGAAACGCAATCGTCGTACCAACTCATGAATAATGTCGTACTTTAGCATAAAATTGTCGTACATTCATCATTTTACTATTTTATACATAGTGCACACAAATATATTTCACATAACGCCCATAAAAAGTGGTTCATAGGCCTATAAATTTATATTCATTCGTTCATAGTGTTCTGTCCAAGGGCAGATCTTTCACTGCAAACCCAGCATTCTCCAGCGTTTACTATTCCAGCACCCATTTCTTCATCCAATCAAGAATTTTAGTAATTATAGTTGATGTCCACAATGGTAGTTAGCATTCAAATTACCATTTCTTTATCAAAACTGTCATTTTCGGTAAAGCATGCACGATGACGCTTGGTCGGAAACAACAGCCAGCAGAAACTTTATCTTTGGCCGGCGCAACGGCAGATATTTAATATCAATCAGTGCGGCAGCTGATGATTACATCAAATTAATCCACCTGCAGTCGACTCAAATCCGACACCGCTAAAATGTCAGCGCATCTAGATTTCTTAATCCTAGCGCGGTACTATTTAATTCATATAAAAATAATTACTTCCATTGCTGAACATACAATGAAGATAGCAGATCTTTGAACTCGTGTTACTTTGATATAACCGCACCATACATGAAACCTGGAGCTCAGGATGTCGAATTTATGATTTGCATGGCAAGTGCAGTCACCATATTGATTTTCAAAGCATCTTTTATCCCTTTAAAGCATATATATGTGTGTGTGATCAGGGATATTAGTCAATGACATACTGAATGGAGAAAAGTTGTCTAGAAAGGGGCAAATTAAGTGTTTTTTTTTTTAATTATAGTCCAACATTGTGAGTTCCAAAATAATTTTGTCCCTTCAGTAAAATAGTCGTAAAATAATCGCGACTTAGAGTTCGGTCGTACCTCGTACAATTAGTCAAAATAGTCGTAAGCGTACGACTATAGTCGTACGTATGGCAACCCTGGTTGTACTAGTATATTGTAAAACTCTTCTGTATATATTTCAACTAGACTGTCACTATAATTAAGACTTTGTACTATTATTAAGATTTTTCTTGACATGTCCGTATTCTAGCTGTGAACCTGTGAATGTAAATAAATACAATACAATACAAGTGTCCAGGATAAGAGTTCAGTAGTGAAAAATTGAGCACTCACGGAGAATTACTCAATCCTGAGGATCAGCTGTCCAGGGTACGGTTTCAGGCCTGAGAAACATCGCATTAGATTCAACCAGTCATACATAATCATATGGCGCTGGGTGACGCCATCGTCTGCATCATTTCTGGTCATTCATGTTTTCACACAAGCCACGTCAGAGTTGTAAATCTTTCCGGCGATCCCAGATTCCACCCACTACTCGCTGCGCCCCGTCTGATTCACGTGCTGTTATGTATCGTATTCAACAAATCGTATGTTTCAGGCTTTAGCCTATAGCAGGCAATGCCATGGTTTCCCCCACTCTGCAGAATGTGACTGACTTCTTAATGCAATGGCTAGCAAATAAGAGATTTAAAACTTGTCTACACGCTGAATTCGAAAGAGCTACACGTATTTGCGTGCTGGACTTCGTTCTTGTGGGCGCAAAGACGGGGAGGTCATCAACACTTAGAAAATTGGACGAGAACATCAACTGGCTTAATTAGTGACAAAGTGTGAAATTTCAAAATCTAAATCTATGATATTTGATAAATTTTATTATAATTTTTTTAAGTGTTACTAGCATTATATGGTACTAATTTTTATTGTATTTATCTGATGCATGTACCCTATAAGATAAAACATTGTAATAAATATAAATAGATCATTTTCTTAATTAATAACAGTGTATATCTCCAATAAATGATTCCTTAGCATCGCCACAGATACACTTGATTGTACTTGTCACTATATCTTGTCACTAGAAAGTTATTGAAATTTATATTTTCCCCGCCATTCATAAAATATTTTGATATGATACCTCTTGCACAAAAGGGGAGATCTATAACTGAAACTCGATTAATATATTTCAGTATTATTTGTATTTATCCTGGTAATAATGAACAGTTTGACTCGTAGACATTTTGTTTTTTCAGCATTAACTTCCCATGATTGTACGAGAAGATTCGAAGAGAACGGCAGTTACGTAGACTTTCGGCTCCCCCCTACTACCAATAATGCACAACACAATGTCAATACGGCGGTTGCTGTCGTCTGCGATACATCGAACTTTTCTGTTGATTTTCGAGTTTGGCATTTTTTCCGGTTATTATATGCTTATTTAAGTTGTGTTAACTCTCGCTAGTGGTTTTATATTTTATTTTATCCGTCTTAGTATTTATTTTATTATTGTAAATATTTTTGTTTCATTACTATTATTATTATTATTGTTAATGAATTATTTTGTATTACAATCTTTGTATCATTTCTGTCACGATTATTTTATTATTATTATTATTATTATTATTATTATTATTATTATTATTATTGTTACTATTATTTATATCATCAGCATTATTATTTGAACCTTGTAAAATTTATGTAGACTACTGGACTGTACCCGAGCACGAGCATTATGCTCATTTCGGGTATCCATTCATATGTATTCAATTCAAATGTAAATTGTAAATAAATTTGAATTTGAAATTTGGAAAAAAAAAAAAAAAAATCATCTTAGCTGTGTGGGGCAAAAAATTTCATAATTGACAATGTGTAGAATGTAACTGAAAAAAAAAATAATTTTTCATAATGTTTCGGTAAAATTTTAATGTTTCATAAATATGTATAAAAGTTATTTTCATATTTTGCAACAAATTTTCCCGTCCATTAATATTTCTGTAACTATCCGAACAGGAAATTCATTTCATTCATTGTTTTTTGTATATGGGAGTTCTTTCACTGCAAACCCAGCCTACTCCAATCTTTCCTACTTTATACTTTCCTCTTAGTCTCCGCACATGATCCATATTCCAGAGATTCTAAGGGGAAAAAAAGAAATACTTTCAGAAATTATTGGAAAACCCAAGCCACCCGCTCCCCCAACACTCCGGTATCCAGTGAATATCTTCCCAGTGTTGCCATGCCTAGTTAAATTAATATCTCAAATTTTCCTGTATACTTAATTTCTTCCCCCTCTTGGGTTTTTTATCGGACAAAATAATATTAACTGACAAGATGTAATATTTTGCCAGAAAATATAAAACATTTACTTGTGTTGTATTGGCGGCCGGGTAGCTCAGTTGGTAGAGCAGCTGGCTACGGACTTGAAGGTCCGGGGTTCGATCCCAGGTGGTGAAGGATTTTTTCTCGTTGCCAAACTTTCGGCCTCGAAGTTCACTCAGCCTCCTATAAAATTGAGTGCAGGGTCTTTCCCGGGGGTAAAAGGCGGTCAGAGCGTGGTGCCGACCACACCACCTCATTCTAGTGCCGAGGTCATGGAAAGCATGGGGCTCTACCTCCATGCCCCCCAAGTGCCTTCATGGCATGTTACAGGGATATCTTTACATTTTTACAGGCGTGTTAAATATTACAGTACCCGGTTAACTAGTTTCAGCCTGTAATGGGCCATCTTCAGAACTGGTTGGTGCTGGTCCTGGCGCCTTTTGTTACTTGCCCCGACCGGGAATCGAACCCGGGACACCTGGTTTCGCGGCCAAACGCGCTAACCGTTACTCCACAGGTGTGAACTCAAAACTTTATTTTTTTATGTTTAGCACATTCAAACTGCGTACTTTCTCGCGACCACAGAACGCTACTGCAAGTTTCCTGTGCACAGAAGTGCATGCACTTTGTTCCACGAGTTCCCTGTCCCATTTTACACTGCCCACGTGACGGCGCGAGCGGCGTGGGCCAGCGGACAACTTGTTGATGCAAGGCCTCAAGGGTGTCCACGCTAGGATAAGGCTTCCTTGTTCCCTTCAACCATTTTCACAATCTTTCTCGCTCAGTCGGCGCCTTTACAAAGAAACAGAGACCAAGAGTGCTGCATAGGCAGGACCACCCCGAAGTCTGAGGCAGCTCGCAACTGTTTCCTTTGCAGGAGAACCGGGTTCAGACTGTGGAGAGTCATAACTCCAAGGAAACTGTTGGGGATGTCGGATTTTCGCGGAATTTCACATTTTCTCGATTTATCACCACCACCATCACCATCCTATCCTTAAAGGGGGTACGTACACCTTTATGTACTGAAAAATTGATGAAATTCGGTAGTATCTTTTTCCTGGGCTATGAATAATCCTGTAACCTTGTAAATTTACATGCCCAATATACACTACTTTTGCAATTGTATACTATTTTCAGATTTAGTGAAACTATTACCGCTATGGGTTATTACAAACTCAAAATGGCACCCGTAACTTTTGTCTATTCATGTTTTCTCTGGCAATGCAAACAGTTTTAAAGATATTGCAGTGAAATTCTGCATTCAACTTTATTTCAAACTTATGAATGAACCTATCTAAACAATTGGTTTAATACTTTGTAAGTATTGTATCGTATGTAATATATCTGTGTTTCATATATTGTGTACCCGTTCCTATGTATATCTATTTTATCGCATATCTACGAATTTATATATTAATATAACTATGATTTTTATTATGTCATACACATTTAATGTAATATATTTTATGTAACTATTTGTACAGGGTTATTATATGTATGATTTAATTACAGAACTAATATGCCTTCCGATAAAATAGGGTTCTATACATTTGGAAATTTAATAATAATAATAATAATACTTATACAATAGTTTTTTATATTTTTGATCTAATAAAATAAAAAAATGACTATTTTTGGAAATTGATATAAAACATATTTCTATTGACTCATGTCGTCCACATGACATTCAGGAACACGTAGAAAAAAGAATCAATCAGAAATACTAATATTTGTGGAAATCATCAGAGAAACGGAATTTTAATGTACAAAATGTAGCTGCTATTTTGAATTGATAATTACCCGTAAGGATAATACTTTTACTGAATCGGCAAAAAAGTATCAAATTTCAGAAATAACGTATATAGAGCATATAAAATTCCAGAGTTACAGATGTATTAATTGCTGAGAAAAAAAATATATTAACTTAATTTCGTCAATTTTTCAGTATTTAAAGGTGTATGTCCTGTTTAAAGTAATTTAAGAACATATTACACTATGCAATATTGTCAGCGTCTTGGTGAAGTTTCAGTATATTTCAAGCAGGCACCTATGCTCATTTCTGTAATACTCTACGAGCACCTTGTTGCTTAGCAACCCTCAACATAGCTTTGCTCCTTAGCGGTATGAATGTGACGATACTCTATCATTACGTATCACCGAACTATAATGAAATCCTGAGAAATTTACAACTTTCTTAAAATGTTGCAATAAAAAATAATTTATGATACAAGCATTAAAAGTAATATTTTATTTTGAGTAACGAAACGAAGCCGCAGGGCGAGTGTAGCAAATCTAGGAACAAAATAAAATCACTTCTAACATGTGTCGTACACTATTTCTATACAGTCGTTCAGTATTATTATTTATAAATACATTCGCTATTGTGATAATTTATTTGTGCGAGATCGTGCGTATTTGCTTGTTTTCCGCACAGAACCAATACGCGGTAAGTGTGAAATACCACATTCAGTATTCCCAACGTAACACACACAACAATTTCCCTCTTCTTACCGCTTAAGCGCGACATTCATTTTACTGCTTTAGGCTTTTAACATATTATTTTTAAAGACGTTTTATAAATTGGAAACTTACCACTGCAATTTCACCTAAATTGCAATGTTAATTATTGTTTTTAAATATTTGCAAAAATTAAGTAAACTCTACTAGTCCACGAAACTTATTGCATTCCTGATACAAGTAACATTAAGGAAGCCGTGAAAAAATCAACAAGATTCCAGATGCCGATGTTATTACTGCGATATGTTATATAAATAATATTGTTAAAATATTAAAATGAAAAATAAATCATTACACAACCTTACCGTTTGTTTCAAGTTCGCATTTATAGACTGGGGGGGGGGGAAAAAAAAGACAGACGTATATCACGGCCTGCTGGAGTAAAGTAAACACAGAAAACATTTTATAGCAACAATGTTGAAAAAAGATATTTTGGTTTTCCGAAGTTGCCGTCATTAAACAGAAACCAACATGGAGATTTCATTGCAACTAATTAGAAATTCGTCTTTCAGGTATGTAATAAACGATCTTCGCACAAAATAATGTACGATACACGAGCGGTATGTTTGTTTTCATGTTCTCGGAAATTAAAAAAGCTCAACTACGTTTCGCTTTTTCAATCTTTTCCTCGACCATGAAAACGTCAACATACCGCTCTTGTAACGTATATTACTATTACATACAATTTTACTTGAAATAACTGGACATACCACCACCTAGCTCCAAATTTATGAACTGCCTTTTACAGTACTGATACACATGACTGGTACCGCGATGAATACCATCTCTTGCGGTAAATTTATTAAACATTATGGCTGGATATAATTCTGAAAGTGAACAGGAATAAACAAAAGAAGCACCACAGAGACTAATATTCGTATTATCACCAGCAAAACCAAGGAAGCAATATGATATACCATATGACAGTGACAATGTATTTATTACTGATATATTTTAAAGAAGAGAATTTCTGCTTGCCAATAAAATATTTACTGAAGTAATTTACTTAATATCTATACATATCTTAACCAAAAAAAAAAAAAAAAAAAAAAAAAAAAAAAAAAAAAAAAAAAAAAAGTAATTTTTAAAAGTAGATCTGGCATTGTTTGAACAGCTTTCTTGATCGGTTGTAATTACTGCCATATTAATCTGGTGGGGAAACACCTAACAATCGGAGCAAACAGTTGAAAATCAGTGTTGAAAATACTTTTGTGCGAGATCGTGCGTATTTGCTTGGTTTCGGCACAAAACCAATCCGCGGAAAGTCTAAAATTCCACATTCAGTATTCCCAACCTAACACACATAACAATTTCCCTCTTCTTACCGCATAAGTGACATATTGATTTTACTGCTTTATGCTTTTAACATATTATTTTTAGAGACGTTCAATATAGTAATAATTATAAACTGGAAACTTACCAGTGCAATTTCACCTAAATTGCACTGTTAATTATTGTTTTTAAATATTTGCAAAAATTAAGTGAAAAAATCAACAAACTTGCCGATGTTATTACTGCAATATGTTATATAAATAATAATGTTAAAATATTAAAATGAAAAATGAATCATTACATAACCTTACCGTTTGTTTTAAGTTCGCATTTATAAACTAGGAGAAAAAAAAGACAGACGTATATCACGGCCTGCTGGGGTATAGTAAACACAGAAAACATTTTAAAGCAACAATGTTGAAGATAGATATTTTTGTTTTGCAAATTTGCCGTCATTGAACAGAAACGAAGATGGAGATTTCATTGCAGCTAATTAGAAATTCCTCTTTCAGGTATGTAATAAATGATCTTCGCACAAAATAATGTACGATACACGAGCGGCATGTTTTCTTTCAATTATCGGAAATTAAAAAAGCTCAACTACGTATCGCTTTTTCAAACTTTTCCTCGAACATGAAAACTTGAACATACCGCTCTTGTAACGCATATTACTAACATCACTAGTGATAAAAGAAGGCTACTTTTCGCACGCTACCGTACAGTAGTCAATTTAACACGTTTGCCAGTGTTAAAAGATCTACCTTTATGAATGTCTGTCTAAAATAACATTTTAAACTAAGTTTTAGTTAAATTTTGGGGTTGTTGTGCAGAATGCGAACAAAATAATGGTTACTGAAATCCTGCAAAACATAATGCTTAGTTAGCACACAGTAACTGGATCAGAGAAGTACGGTAAGGAAAGAACACAAGAAAGCAAATCGTTGGTTTTTAGAAACCCTGCCCTCGGCGTGGTGTGAAACAAGGACAGTAGCGAGTGGAACGCTACGTGGGCGGGTGCAGCTCGAATCTCGCCTCCAGTTCTCTAGTTTTTATCACACCTCACTCACCTGCAAGATTCGTTCATAATTCAGACGTGACGGCAACAAACTAGAGTTCAGAAGTGTCACAATGTGATCGCTAGAGACAGTACTTTGTCTCAGGAGGTTATAAGATTAGTATTACTGGAGATTTTTAAATGAAAGAAGTGCTTGCATGAAGTAAGTGACCCGACGCTTGCTTTGTTTTCTGTATTGCTCTTATTTGTGTTTGCTACGTGTTTTTATAGACTACTGTTTGAGTAGTTGTACCTATTTTTAAAAAGGGGGACAATACCAACTGTGGTAACTTTCGAGGAATATCACTTTTGTTGACGTCGTACAAAATTTTGTCCAATATTCTTTTGAGAAGATTAACTCCGTACGTAGATGAAATTATTGGGGATCATCAGTGCGGTTTTCGGCGTAATAGATCGACTATTGATCAGATTTTTTGTATTCGACAGATAATGGAGAAAGAATGGGAGTATAAGGGTACAGTACATCAGTTATTCATAGCTTTCAAAAAGGCATATGACTCGGTTAAGAGGGAAGTATTATATGATATTCTTATTGAATTTGGTATTCCCAAGAAACTAGTTCGATTAATTAAAATGTGTCTCAGTGAAACATACAGCAGAGTCCGTATAGGTCAGTTTCTATCTGATGCTTTTCCAATTCACTGCGGGCTAAAGCAGGGAGATGCACTATCACCTTTACTTTTTAACTTCGCGCTAGAATATGCCATTAGGAAAGTTCAGGATAACAGGCAGGGTTTGGAATTGAACGGGTTACATCAGCTTCTTGTCTATGCGGATGACGTGAATATATTAGGAGAAAATACACAAACGATTAGGGAAAACACGGAAATTTTATTTAAAGCAAGTAGAGCGATCGGTTTGGAAGTAAATCCCGAAAAGACAAAGTATATGATTATGTCTCGTGACCAGAATATTGTACGAAATGGAAATATAAAAATTGGAGATTTATCCTTCGAAGAGGTGGAAAAATTCAAATATCTTGGAGCAACAGTAACAAATATAAATGACACTCGGGAGGAAATTAAACGCAGAATAAATATGGGAAATGCGTGTTATTATTCGGTTGAGAAGCTCTTATCATCCAGTCTGCTGTCCAAAAATCTGAAAGTTAGAATTTATAAAACAGTTATATTACCGGTTCTTCTGTATGGTTGTGAAACTTGGACTCTCACTCTGAGAGAGGAACATAGGTTCAGGGTGTTTGAGAATAAGGTGCTTAGGAAAATATTTGGGGCTAAGCGGGATGAAGTTACAGGAGAATGGAGAAAGTTACACAACACAGAACTGCACGCATTGTATCCTTCACCTGACATAATTAGGAACATTAAATCCAGACGTTTGAGATGGGCAGGGCATGTAGCACGTATGGGCGAATCCAGAAATGCATATAGAGTGTTAGTTGGGAGACCGGAGGGAAAAAGACCTTTAGGGAGGCCGAGACGTAGATGGGAGGATAATATTAAAATGGATTTGAGGGAGGTGGGGTATGATGATAGAGACTGGATTAATCTTGCTCAGGATAGGGACCGCTGGCGGGCTTATGTGAGGGCGGCAATGAACCTTCGGGTTCCTTAAAAGCCATTTGTAAGTAAGTAAGTAAGTAACTGTTTGAGTAGAAGAGGAGGCCTTATCGTTACCTCAGAACAACAGTGGGATATCTTCAAAAATCATATTTAAAAAAATGAGGATAAAATTGCTATTGAACATCGAGTGCATGTGTAAACAAACTTTTGATTTAATATGAAGCTGAAACAACAAGAAACTTTGATTACACATTGCACTCGATTTGTTCAATAGCAATTCTTATCCTCAATATTTAAAATATGATTTTTGCAAGATATCCCACTGTTGTTCGTAACGTTATGGCTTTACTCTGCCGGTAAAAATAAGTCCAATTAAATAACTAAACAAATAATTTAAATTATACGACAGTCATTCCATAAAATAATGTACAGATTGGTAGAAATGTGAAATGGATGACGCAACACCAATCAAAAATTACGTCAGTTGCAATTGAAGGATTGAGGAAGAAGCAGGTGTGTTCGTTTCGACCATAGGATACTCTGTGTTTTGGTAACGAGAGCTAGAAATGGAGCCTGCACGTGTCTCGAGTACTGTGACGATTGAATACCAAAGATAGAATCTTTACGTGACAAAACTCCCTCCTCCCCACAGAAATCCACACTTCACAATGCTTTGAGTGGAGTTTGTGGTGAACTTACGCTGGACCGTAATAGAGTTTCTCGTTGGGCTACTCGTTTTGTGATGGTCCTGTCAGGAAGTTTGCGATGTCTAGGCGTTTCAGTTTCTGTTCAGCAATTTTAAAGGCATGTTGGGTCCGATAAGTGTAGTATCAAACAAATAGTATAGGTTTTTTCAGTCAAATCACTTATCATACGTACATATGTTGAACCTTTATGTTATCTTTATCTTAAAGATTTGAAGAACAACGAGAAAAGGTTCAGAAAAGAATTAACCAAATTTCTACATACTCATACCTTCTACACAATTGATGAATAGTTTATGCTTGTGAATTGAATTATTCTACTTAAATGACATGTACAATTTTATATAGCTCAACTAAAATATGTTTTTATATTGACTTAATCTGTTTACTATGTATTGTATTTTTTGTTTAGCATAACTGATGAATTGTATGTACTGTAAATTGAATAGTATACTGTATAGGTCAACTGATGAATTGTTTAAGCTTATAAATTGAATTAATCTACTTCATATGAATTGTATAGCTTAACGAAAATAAGTTTGTAAATTGAACTAAATTGATTTTATATGTTTGTATAGTTTGGCTGATGAATTGTATATGTTCTTAAAATGATTACTAGTCTGTGTAGCTCTACTGAGGAATTGTATATAGACCTACTGTAAATTGAATGGTAATATGTATAGCTCAACTGATGAATTGTTTATGATTATAAATTGAATTAATCTACTTGATATTAATTGCACAAATTTGTATAGCTTAATGAAAGTATGCTACTTTGTATTGTACATATTTGTATAGTTTTGGCCGATGAATTGTATATGCTTTAAATTGAATAGTAATCTATATAGCTCTACTGATATTGTTTGTGTTTGTAATTTGAAGTAGTTTGCATGATATGTATTATCAATTTCTGTATATCACAACTGGTTGAATTGTTTATGCCTTAAATTTAATTAAATTGTTTTGTATTATACATATAGCTCAACTTATGAATGATCGTTTGCGTTTGTAAATTTAATAATCTGATTGGCTATGTATTGTATACTTTTAGTAGAGCCATCGATGTAGCTCAGTCGGCAGATTCGCCGGGCCGCTGATCCGGAGCTGCGTTCGGGCTTGGGTTGGATCCCCCTTTGGACTTTGGTTTCTTCGGAGGTTTTCCCCAGCCGTGGGACTGAAGCCGGATGGTCTATGGCGAGTCCTTGGCATCAACCCCTTTGATTTGATTACCCCCTTTGATTTGATTACCTGGTTGGGTTTTTCTGAGGTTTCCCCCACCGAAAAGGCAATTGTCGGGTAATATTTTGGCGAATCCTCGGACCTCATCTCATCTCACTACATCTCGCCAAAATGTAAAAAAATTGTACAAAATTGTAAAAATTGTAGAAAATTACTAAATTGTAAAACTATAAAAATTTGTAAAAATTGTAATTGTAATATTGTAAAATGTTGACATGTTCCACATCTTAAAGCTTCATTGCTCATGTAAGATCTATGGAATAAAATAAATGAATGATTGAATGAATGAATGAATGAATGAATGAATGAATGAATGAATGAATGAATGAATGAATGAATGAATGAATGAATACAAGAAGTGGTATTTACAAGTTTAGACGAACGTTTTCACCATTAACTATGGCATCTTCAGGTCACAATAAAAGAATTAAAAAAAAACACATAATGAACACTTAAAATTCAGATAATCACAATCGTTAAAAAGATAAAAATTTTTTAAACAGTCCGGTATGCAATCAAACCTATGCCATTAGAATTACATGTAGCATAAAGTAAACATCATGAAGACAAGGAATGAGCAAAAATCACTATACTAACTGATACATGTACAAAAAATTAGGATGAAGACATAACCACAATTTAAGTCACACGGAGTTAGTGTGCACTCGAAGTTGGTTGCTTGACGGTTGTCAGCCCACTTTGAGGTCTGTGGATATAGAGGGAAAAATTGGATCGGTGTCGGTTAGAGTTCCCGAGTAGCTCAGTGGTAGAGCGTTGGTACGTTAAACCAAAGGTCCCGGGTTCGATACCCGGCTCCGGAACAATTTTTCCCTCGAAATTATTCAAATCAACTTTACAGGGAGTTATACCTGAAAATCTTGATTTCCATAATACACGTCACTGTTCGTTAACAGAAAACCACAATTTAAGTCACACGGAGTTAGTGTGCACACGAAGTTGGTTGCTTGACGGTTGTCAGCCCACTTTGAGGTCTGTGGATATAGAAGGAAAAATTGGATCGGTGTCGGTTAGAGTTCCCGAGTAGCTCAGTGGTAGAGCGTTGGTACGTTAAACCAAAGGTCCCGGGTTCGATACCCGGCTCCGGAACAATTTTTCCCTCGAAATTATTCAAATCAACTTTACAGGGAGTTATACCTGAAAATCTTGATTTGCAAGACATAACATTCTTGAAATTCATATAGGTGCAGTTCATAAAATGATGAAAACATGCTACAGTAGTCGGTCACCGTGGTGCTGTTTATGGGAGTTTGAAATTATAACCAAGATGGTTGAAGAGAGGCTGACGTGAGTCTTGTAAATAACGTTAACCTTGACCTCAAAATTTACAGTCCCATATTAATTCCATAATTTAAAAAAATTCTGACATTACCCCTTTATACGTTACAGGGCTACTACTGTAGCATGTTTTCATCATTTTGTGAACTGCATCTATATGAATTTCAAGAATGTTATGCCTTCATCCTAATTTTTTGTACACGTATCGGTTACTATAGTGATTTTTGCTCATTCCTTGTCTTCATGATGTTTACTTTATGCTACATGTAATTCTAATGGCATAGGTTTGATTGCATACCACACCTGTTTAAAATATTTTTATCTTTTTAACGATTGTGATTATCTGAATTTTAAGTGTTCATTATGTGTTTTTTTTTGTAATTCTTTTATTGTGACCTGAAGATGCCATAGTTAATGGTGAAAACGTTCGTCTGAACTTGTAAATACCACTTCATGTATTAACATAAAGGTTCAACATATTGTGAATTTTATTAGTAACAACAATGTAATTTATTCGCCACAACAATAATTCCTTTCTACAATTCGCCTTAAACGCTCTCGTCAACAATTGGATTTTCATTTAACACAGTATTCGTTATAGCACTCCACCGACGACAATGACAATTTACTTGGACTAGTACGAACAACAATGAACTGTTAATCTTAACTAATATTTACAAAGCACTATTTACAAATCAGAACTATCAGTTCTCAGTTCACAGTTCTTCTATCTCAGTCACTCGAGTTCACAGTATCTCGAACCACAGACCTTCAGAGACAGTTCACTGTACTCGAACTCGGGTCCCTCCAACTGCGGCCACTGCACTCGAACTCAGGTCCCTCCAACTGCGGTCCACTGCACTCGAACTCAGGCCTTCGGATGCTGACGCAGATGCGGACGCACACTCGAGTCGAACTCCGGCTGGCTTGCTTGCTCTGGCTTACTCACTGACTGAATAACTGAAAACTCTGCTCTAGTTCGCTGGCGCTTCTTCTTTTATAGCAAAATCATAGTTGCGAGAAATTTCTACAGGTGTGTAGAGAATTATCTCGATATCTCCACTTCGACGGATTTCTCGAAGGGTCGGGAACGTCCGTTTCCCATTCACTGCGATAAGTAGCAGCTGCGCGCGCAGCCTCCCTTCGCGTGTAGGCCCCTTGCCGCGCGCCGTCCCCCCGTGCTCCGCGCGATCTGCTTTCTTGCGGGACGCTGGTCGTGAGTTCGATTCTCACGTCGCTGTCACAATATGTACCTATGATAAGTGATTTGACTGAAAAAACCTATACTATTTGTTTTATTTGTTTTCTGTTCACCAGTCAAGCAGTAATGGACCCATCGCGAAGAAATTTTTCTCTTCTCCGAATTCTTCGTCAAAATACGGAATACTGAATTTGGTGAAATCCTCGTAGCTTCTGAAAGTTCCTCACATGTCGCCCAACGATCTTCTTGAAAAGCATGTGCCACGAGTTTCACACTTTGTTCATGTGTTGATTTTTTCGGCCTTCCTGGTCTTGCATCATCGTGTAAGCTGACCCGAAAACGAGTAGCCCAATGAGAAAATGTACTACGGTCCATTATAAGCTCACCACAAACTACGTTCTGCTGTGGATTTCTGTGAGGTTTTGCCACATAAAGATTCGATCTTTGATCTTCAATCGTCACAGTACTCGAGACACGTGCAGGCTCCATTTCTAGCTCTCGTTACCTAAACACACAGAATACTACGGACGAAACGAACACACGTGCTTCTTCCTCAATCATCCAACTGCAACTGAACCCACTTCACAGTTTTGCCAACCTGTGCATTATTTATGAAATTACCCTCGTAGGAAAGATAATCGTTAACACCAGTATTTAACACTAGAATGCATTTTCAACAATCTGAGTGGTCTAGTTTTGAATCATGAATAAAACGTCAACTGCAGCACAAAGAAGATGCAAGTGTTCCCAGTGGCACGGGACATACATGACGTCACGTCAATAAAGTCTGCTCCGTACGGGCTATTCCATATGAAATCGATCAGTAAAAAACCTCGCATTTTTTATACTCTAATTTTTTCCCTATTTATACAAGGTGCTGAGGACAGTGCATTTTCAAAAATATACTATCGAAAGTCAAACGGTTTTCTTATTATTGAGCGACAAATTTAGCGTATTTTATAAAAACAAGCCTCTTCCAGCGTTCAGAACTCTGGAACCATTTACTGCAGAACATTGAACGGGAGCTCATTTTGAAGCTGACATTTGGTAGGTCATGATAAGAAGTAATCCTTATTTTTATTCTACACAGAGAGACAGATAATCTGATTTTACTTACTTTTAGGCTTTTTGCCAATTTGTGAAAATGTAAAAAAATATTGAGAAAAAGACCTTGCATTATTAAGAGGCATTCGGCATTATTTGCTTAGAGGTACGGCAATAAGTTTCGAGGGTATTAAATAAATTATTTTCACACGCCTGGACTTGAACGGCGCAGTACCGCACGCACTGGCCGAGAGCTGAAGATAAGCGAGCGTTGGGCGTAATTTTACTCCTGTGTTTATGAAAATTTGTGATAAAGCTAGGCCAGCTATGCGCTACTAGACGAAACATCACGTGTTTGTCTCCTGGCCTTGCTTGTCTCGGTTAGCTCCCGCCTCACAGTCAGCTTGTTAGTTCACGCGCGTACTATTTATTTTCTTTATTTGATATTTTCAATACTTTCTTATCAACATACCATCAGTAAAAATGTGTTTATTTGTACTTTCAATGCGGAATTTAACTACATATTTTTTAAATATTTTTTCCTTGGCAAAGGCGTCTTAATGAGGAAAAATCTAAATTTCTCCATTTCCATAAAAAGTAAGAAAAACTGTTTACATGCCAATATAAACTTTAATTTCTCAGCATCAAAATAAACCATGATTTTGATCATTGGGTGAAAGGGTTTCGGAGCTACAACAGTTTAAAGTTGCTAATTTTATGAAAATACGATAAATTTAAATATTTTTAATTTAAACACTATGAAGTTCTGATGCCTCAAACTTTGCACAAAGCATTGTATCACAGTTCTCTACGTACAAAAAAAGTTTCATTGTATTTAGAAATTGTAAGGTCAATTTTCTCTACATTTCGGTCGATTTGAGATGGAATAGCTCGTACGTCCTGGCCACAATACGGCCTCTTGTGATCACTGCAGCCAGCATAGTGCGGACATAAGCAGCATGTACGCCACAAAAAAAAAAAAAAAGAAATTCGAGGTGGGCTGTATCGGAGTCACGTCGCTGATAGAATTGCTATGAAGGTAAACGTCAACATCTCGTTTTTCCAGATACCTTGAAAAGCCATCTTGCATGCACTGAGAGTAAACATGTCGGTTGCTATAGTAACCATCGTGCTCTAGCAAACTCTGTCAGCTTCCATTTGCGTTGCATTGCCTGGACTCTGTCGCTGCACTTTTAATAAGGCAGACGAAATTGCTGGGCATTGTATTAAGTGCAGGCGAAGGCTAACACAGGGAAGAGCTGGCATTTTAAGTAGGCACTGTATCAATTAACAACAGAGCAACCTTTGCTGGCTACTCGGGGATTAACTGACGCACAATAGATACTGAAGGTCACGGTGGGGAGGTCAGTTATTGACTTCACTCATCTTTATAATCCGAAACTGGCTTACTTACTCACTTACAAATGACTTTTAAGGAAACCGGAGGTTCATTGCCGCCCTCACATAAGCCCGCCATTGGTCCCTATCCTGAGCAAGATTAATCCAGTCTCTACAATCATATCCCACCTCCCTCAAATCCATTTTAATATTATCCTCTCATCCACGTCTCGGCCTCTCCAAAGGTATTATTACCTCCAGCCTCACAACTAACACTCTATATGCATTTCTGGATTCGCCCATACGTGCTACATGCCCTGCCCATCTGAAACGTCTGGATTTAATGTTCCTAATTATGTCAGGTGAAGAATACAATGCGTGCAGTTCTGTGTTGTGTAACTTCCTCCATTCTCCTGTAACTTCAGCCCTCTTAGCCACAAATATTTTCCTAAGAACCTTATTATCAAACACCCTTAATCTCTGTTCCTCTCTCAAAGTGAGAGTCCAAGTTTCACAACCATATAGAAAACCGGTAATATAACTGTTTTATAAATTCTAACTTTCAGATTTTTTGACAGCAGACTGGATGACAAAAGCTTCTCAACCGAATAATAACAGGCATTTCCCATATTTATTCTGCGTTTTATTTCCTCCCGAATGTCATTTATATTTGTTACTGTTGCTCCAAGACATTTGAATTTTCCCACCTCTTCGAAGGATAAATCTCCAATTTTTATATTTCAATTTCGTACAATATTGTGGTCACGAGACATAATCATACACTTTGTCTACACAATATAATAATAATAATAATAATAATAATAATAATAATAATAATAATAATAATAAAGAAATTATTCCAGATCTAATTCCACCAGAATTCGTGGGTCCAAATTTATTATGATCAAATTTAGAAAAAAAAAAAAAACATTGGTTTTGAAACACTCATAACTTCATAAGTAAAGCTTAGACTATGATGGAAAAAGGGAAAAATGTTTTTCAGCACAAAATATATATATATATATATATATATATATATATATATATATATATATAAGCAGTGTAACAGGATTTACACAAATGCTGTATCTCACAGAATAAATAAATACATAATGGAAAGACACTGGATATACTATCATACGAATAAAATAAAAAAATATGTACAGGAAAAGCATACACATTAACACTGCAGCAAATGTGGAAAAGGTGATAGGTCAGTTGCTGTACTCGTAGACGTACAAAGTACACATACACATACACATACACATACACATACACACTTACTTACTGGCTTTTAAGGAACACGGAGGTTCATTGCCGCCCTCACATAAGCCTGCTATAGGTCCCTATCCTGAACAAGATTAATACATTCTCTATCTTCATATCCCACCTCTCTCAAATCCATTTTAATATTATCTTCCCATCTACGCCTCGGCTTTCCCTCCGGCCTCCCAACTAACACTCTATATGCATTTCTGGATTCGCCCATACGTGCTACATACCCTGCCCATTTCAAACGTCAGGATTTAATGTTTCTAATTATGTCAGGTACACAAATAAATACATACACACATACAAGGAGAACAAGGGGAAGAGGAGAACCAAGGGAACACAAGGATAACAAGGGGACAAGGAGAACAAGGGGAATACAAGGAGAATAAGGGGAATATAAGGATAACAAGGGGAATACAACGAGAACAAGGGGAATAGAAGGAGAATAAGGGGAATATAAGGATAACAAGGGGACAATGAGAACAAGGGGAATACAAAGAGAATAAGGGGAATACAAGGATAACAAGGGGAATACAAGGAGAACAAGGGGAATACAAGTAGAACAAGGGGAATACAAGGTGAACAAGGGGAATACAAGGAGAACAAGGGGAATACAAGGATAACAAGGGGAATACAAGGAGAACAAGGGGAATACAAGGAGAACAAGGGGAATACAAGGAGAACAAGGGGAATACAAGTAGAACAAGGGGAATACAAGGAGAACAAGGGGAATACAAGGAGAACAAGGGGAATAAAAGTAGAACAAGGGGAATACAAGGAGAACAAGGGGAATACAAGGAGAAGAAGGGGAATACAAGGAGAACAAGGGGAATACAAGTAGAACAAGGGGAATACAAGGAGAACAAGGGGAATACAAGGAGAACAAGGGGTATACAAGAAGAACAAGGGGTATACAAGGATAACAAGGGGAATACAAGGATAACAAGGGGAATACAAGGAGAACAAGGGGAATACAAGGAGAACAGGGGGTATACAAGGAGAAAAAGGGGAATACAAGGAGAACAAGGGGAATACAAGGAGAACAAGGGGCATACAAGGAGAACAAGGGGAATACAAGGAGAACAAGGGGAATATAAGGAGAACAAGGGGAATACAAGGAGAACAAGGGGAATACAAGGAGAACAAGGGGAATACAAGGAGAACAAGGGGAATACAAGGAGAACAAAGGGAATATAAGGAGAACAAGGGGAATATAAGGAGAACAAGGGGAATGCAAGGAGGACAAGGGGAATACAGGTAGAACAAGGGGTATACAAGTAGAACAAGGGGAATACAAGGAGAACTAAGGGAACATAAGGAGAACAAGGGGAATACAAGGAGAACAAGGGGAATACAAGGAGAACCAAGGGAACATAAGGAGAATAATGGGAATATAAGGAGAAGAAGGGGAAGACAAGAACAAGGGGAAAACAAGGGAAAAGGGGAAGACAAGGAGAACAAGGGGAAGACAAGGAAAACAAGGAGAGGGGCTTGAATTTTTATGTGACGGTGAATTCCCAAGTTATACTTCTTGTACCTAGTGAGAAAAAAGAGTTTTACGTCAAAAAATTCAGGAATAGTTAGTTATTAGTCATAATTATAATACAACATGTATAATGCTAATATGTACAGATAGTATCTATATCTTGCTTATCGTGGGTTTGAGGCGACGCATATTAAGAAGTACGTACTTCTGCTTCGTTGAAATCTGACTTAAAATTAACCCAGCGGTATGCCACGACCTTCACGTAATCTCTTAAATGTCCAATTAGTTCTCCCTGGTCCACAACTTCCCTCCCAAACGCTTCCTCTTGCGTCATCATTAACGCCTCTACACGACCTCTGCAGTTTACCTAGAATACAAGCGCTCATTATCGCAAACTGGAAAATATGGAGGAGCCTAATGGATGCTTTTCGTTGCAAGAGGGGAAAAAATGCCAGACACTGCTGCTTGCCTCAAGAGGACGGACCTCCCAAGTCACATACGCTAGTACATGCAAGCAATTTAAATACGGCACTTGCGTATACGTACACTTCTTACTTCTGGGAACCAGCGGCGGCACTCAATGATCTGTGGTTTGGTAACTCAAGCAGTGGCGGCTCGGAATAAAGGGTAGAACAGGTGGTCCGGGTTCGATTCCCGGTCGGGGAAAGTTACCTGGTAGAGGTTTTTTCCGGGGTTTTCCCTCAACCCAATATGAGCAAATGCTGGGTAATTTTCGGTGCTGGACCACGGATTCATTTCACCGCCATTATCACCTTCATCTCATTCAGACGCTAAATAACCTAAGATGTTGATAAAGCGTCGTAAAATAACCTACTAAAATAAAAATAAAGGGTAGAACCCCTTTGGGCGGCAAAATACAAAAAGAACGAACCATATCTTTATGTGAACAATAGCGATATTTAAGAAGTAATACATATCTCGCTTCCGCCAGATGACAGATAAACTCTGCAAATTTTTCCTATGCCATAGGCCCCTATCTCTGGAAAAAGAACTAAGAAAGAGATTAATAAAGTGTTTTGTGTGCAGTGTGACATTGTACGGGGGCAGAAGTGTGGACATCACAACGAAGTGAAGAAAAGCGACTACTGTTCTCCAACCAGGAGATCAACCGTGAAAGGAATGTGCTTACTATTGCGTCATCTATTGGAGCGAAGTAGATAGATAATATTACCGTTATAACGTCAGTTTAAAAACCATGCGCTCTCCTGCATATGTTATTTCCTGTATGGAGATATTAAAAGACCAGGAGATTAACTGTGATCTAATTTTGTAACTAGAGTAGTATAAACATATGTGTATCAATGTTATTGTTTGTGCTGTGAGAGCTAGCCAATAGAGATATGAGTACCCACGTGTTTGATCTTATGACATCAACATTCATTCACAGCATTACTCCCCTTCGTCTCATCCGGCAGAGACTTTCTCGTGGTTGGAGCACAGTAGAAGCATTTGAAATGTGGATATGGAGAAGAATGGAGCATATGAAATCAACAGAGAGAATAAGAAATAAAGCTGTGTTGGAAAGAGTGGGTGAAGAAATAATAATGCTGAAACTGATCAGGAAGAGGTAAAAAGAATTAGTTGGGTCACTGGCTGAGAAGAAACTGCCTACTGAAGGATGAACTGGAAGGAATGGTGAACGGGAGAAGAGTTCGTGTCAGAAGAAGTTATCAGATATGATAGACGACATTAAGATACATGGATCATATGCGAAGTCTAAGAGGAAGACAGAAAATATGGAAGACTGGAGAATGCTGGGTTTGCAGATCTTCCCTTGGGCAGAACACTATATGAATGCAATAGCAAATTAAAAAAAAAAAGAAAACTTTACAGAATCCGAGCAGTTAAAGTGACCAACTTCTGATCACAAAAATATGGGAGACTTGATCACAACAAACTTTAGCGCAATTTTTTGGAGTGTGAAGCCAGGATTCATTGATGCAATAAGTTTTAAATTGATTATTCTTTTGTACCTCATATACGAATTGTTATTGGAGGATTAATATCTTTGAATTATTGGGGATTTTGTGGGTCTTATATTTTAGATTAGTATACCTATAGTTATAGTTGTTAATAAGAGGATTTTTGTTGAATTGTTGGTCATTCGAGAACACAGGATTTCCTCTATAAATGCTATACATTTAAAATATAAAACTGTAAATTTAAGTATAATACAAATATGACTTATAATATCGAACTCATTTTTTAAAACCATGTGTATTTATGGCCAAGAACTACGGTATGAAAATGGTGAGAAGTACCTGAAAGAACAAAAAATACTCTTATGAACTAACTCAGTAGAACGTGGAGAAAAGAATTACCAAAGGACTAACGACTTCATCTTAGAAAGAAAAAGTGAAAAATTGTGAAAATTCTATCCCTCGTAACCAATCTTTACTTTTCTCGTATAAAAGTCGTTCTCATATTAAGTCATCTTTCCGTAGTATGATCGTTTTCTCCACACTCTCATAAAAATATCCATGTCTAATAATTATTACGAGCCTCCACTGACTTCCTCAAAGATGTCAATGTGTAGGAAGGAGTACGAGGAAGGGGAGTTGTAAACATTCGGCAGTGCCAGAAGTCGTTTGTAACTTGTTTGGCGGTCACTTGCAGTTCGGTTATTCAGAGCCTCTCCTTCGTTCAGGGCAGGAACCACACAAATTCTCAGCCTAAATTATTTGAGGCTGCTGCATTCACTCCACATTGGCTGTCCACGAGTTCCGTACTCTTAATGTTTGTTCAATATTCGCTCAGATGGAAATAACTATTTCTTTTTAATAAATTTTGTCTCGCCAGGATTCAACTTTAATTTTTCTTCGCCTCCTTCTTCTTTACAGTTGTCATTCACGCCTTTTATTGCCAATTAAATGAATCACGTTGTGTTACTCGTCTAACCTTTCTTTTATGGAGGTACATCATCTCTGGTCATTTTTACAAACTTGCTTCTCAGACATCCTACACAGTGGTTTATATAGAACTGACACATTTCTTTCATTAATTGTTTCAAAACGAATTGTGCTAGCGACAATTTATTATACCTAAAATGTAGAGGAATTTTGGGAGATTATTTACCTCTATAGCAAATGTTGTCCGGCGTTGTCAAATCCGGAGATCTCGGTGGCCACAGGTTCCTGGAAATTATTAGGTCGTCACATAACCGGCTAAAAGGAACCATTCTTCATCTGTGAACCATGTGATGGACAATATGGCAGGATTTTGCACAATGAACGTCTGAAACCAACGACAATAATTCAATCTTTTATCCTTATCTGGTTCCTGTAGCTGATGAACAACCGTAACCCTATATGGCTTTAGGCTCTCTGACACATTGAGTAGGTGTACCCTGTCTCCTGCGACAAACGTCTTAATGATTTTTTTGGGTGACTGCTCCAGTCGTGCTCTTACGTCAACAACAACCGTGGGAAGCCTAGATGAACGATGCTTGCCCCTTTCACTCACCAGAGATCCAGTTGTTTCCAATTTGTTTATCAGTCCCAGTATTGTGTTTCTTTTGGGAGGATTGCGAACACCAAATTCTCTCTGGTATGTCCTTTGAGTAGCTGTAATTGAATTCGTAATCCAGTATGCTTCAGAAGGAAGAGTCGTTGATTTAATGTGTACTGCATTTTCACGTTGACACAAAATGTCGAAAACAGTTCCCAACAATAGGAATAAAACATAAACATCTGCGCATCTAGTGGCAAGGAATCGAAACTCCAGAACATTCTGCTGTTGGTTTCAGACGTTCATTGTGCAAAATCCTGCCATACTGTCCATCACATGGTTAGAATTTTTTATTTCTATGTCTGTCTGTCTGTCTGTATGTTTGTTACCTTTTCACGCGATAATTTCTGAACGGATTTCGATGAATTAGAATATAAATTAAGTTCGTTGTAACTTAGAATTTAGGCTATATGGCATTCAAAATATTTTATTTAAAAGAGGGGTTATAAGGGGGCTTGAATTAAATAAATCGAAATATCTCCCTTATTATTAATTTTCTTGAAAAATATTACATGACAAAAGTTTCTTTAAAAATAATTTCCGATGAGTTTTATTCTATCCAAAATTTTGATAGAACTGATATTTAATGAGATAAATGAGTTTCAAAATTACAATAACAACGCCATCTAAGGCGGTGTAATGAAATAAAAAACAAATGACTTCGTCTATAAGAGGCCTTGGACAACAACAATCGAATGCGATGAAACATAGCCTACAGAGAATGTTTCTGTGTTTGTATGAAGTAATATCGGAAAGCTAAATTAACCGATTTGTAGAGGCTAATTAATTATTAATTCACCATTGGAAAGTGTAGTTTCTCTAGATGGACATAATGCTATAATGTTATTACAGTAACTTCTGAGTGAATCGAGGACAGGTAAGATTAAAATAGCTTCTTATGCACAGAAAACATGATAGGCTATTCTGTACATTCGTTTCCTGTATTTCCTAAAATAATGTTTATGACCAAATGAGTGGTCCTGGATCAAAATGATCGCATTTTAATTTTTTTAATACAATTTAAATTAAGTAACATAATAAACGATTTATCCTTCTATCAAACACGAATGTTCCCTGGATCAAATGTCCTATTTTAATTATGTAATTACTTTATATTTATTTCTAACGGGTGCAGCGGAGCGCACGGGTACGGCTAGCAGTATAATAAATTTAACAAGGAGCATCCTAAATTAAATGAAGCCCGATCACTTAAAATAATATTTAAAGTAAATCTAATTTGTATCTTAACCCTAATTTCGAACTAAAACCCACGTCTGATTCTGAGTCTACAAACTCTGATTACGTGTATATGCTACCTCTAACTTCTGTATAAAGTTTCATAAAAATATGTTAGACAGAAGAGAAGTTATTAATTTCGTCTAAATTCACCTTTTGTAAAGAGGAACTTCATCTTATACAAACGTAATTAGACTTCGTACATAAAATTATTTTCTTCCTGCAGCTCCTGTACAAAGTTCCATGAAAACCTCTTAGATAGGAAAAAAAAAGTTGTTAAATTTTGTCTAAAATCACCAGCTATAAAGGAGTAGTTCCTCTTACACAAATATAATTATAGTTCCTACACGAAAAAAAAAAATATATATATATATATATATATATATATATATATATATATATATATATATATATGTTACATGTAATTTCTATACAAAATTTCATGAAAATCTCTTAAATACAAGACAAGTTATTAATTTTATCTGAAGCCACCCTATATAAAGGAGTACTTCCTCTTACACAGTTTGTACACAAATAATAATATGCTATCTGTAACTCCAGTACAAATTTTCATGAAGATCTGTTTAATAGTAGACGAGTTATTAGTAATGTTTAAAAATCATCTTCTACAAAGGATTACTTTCTCTTATACAAACGCAATCATAGTTTGTATACAAAAAATATATGCTACCTGTAGCTTCTGTACAAAGTTTAAAAAAAAAAAGCTGTTACATAGAAGTTTTAAATTTTGTCCAGTTAGATTTGATTTCTGACATATTGTGCGCCGTTCTAAAAGACTTTTTTTTTTCATTCAACTGAGCTAAGGCATACGAAAATTATATACACACAAAACCAAGACCTCTCTGTGCACTATACGACCTACTAGAAATGCGTACAAATTTTATAAGTCAAGAGGAACGGAAATTCTCAATATTGATCAATCATGTAACGTGTAAAACTTTCACTGTTTCTAAATCCTAATGTTCAAATTAGAAATTTACGAACAAATACAGCACTGTGAAAATACATACGCTGAGTATTAAAATATAGTTCCCACAAGACATTTCTGCAAGACAAACCACAGTCAATCAAACCGAGCGCACAAATTCAACTGACAAGATGAAGTAGATTGGCAATGAAGATATCACAACTTCACGATGTTATCAGAGTCTTTAGGAATGGATTCTAACAATCTAATAACCAGATTATTATAGAATAGTTCTACATTGGTTTCTCATTGAAGCAGTCAGTGACTCTGATTTTTCGATTTTTTCCACTAAAAAGTATATTTTCCAGGGGTGTCTTCATAAAGTCAGTCTCGCTTTCTTTTCTTGAAAACGTAACCTAATTATTTACTGAACGGATGCTACATACAGAAGTGGTTCCATGAATTACATGTTGGTGTTCTCGGATAAACAAATTCTTCTGAGAAAATGATTAAGTTTGGAGTTACCCAGAACGAACGTGTTTTAACTGCTCTGCTATTACAGCTTGTTTTCCCTCTAATTTCGTGATGTTACTAACCAGGACGATGTGTTGCCATTCAAGTTTGCCCCAATGCTCAAAGAAGAATCTGGAACAACTGGATAATACGCACGGCAGACCAATATCGATAGTCGACTCTACTCGCTGGCCACTAGTCACCGGGCCGTACCGAGCCGTATCAAACAAAATATAATCGAAATGGTGGTAGTCAAATTCGCGACTATATTCTTAAATAATTCACTCCATTAGTCAAGTTCAAGGTTTTATGTAGTACAACGGCGGTTATTTGAATGCATTAAATGAAAATGAAGATGTAATAAGATAATAAACTAGGTTATCACAAGGAAATTAACAGGAAAAAAGATGTGTTTCACGGAATACAATTAAAATGACGGAAAGTAAATTTCCGGTTAATGTTCGCCAAAGCGTAAAGTACGTAATTATGACGGCGTTGCTGTTTTATTTCTGGCCTATAGAAAAATACCTAGCCTTTTACGAAAAAAAAAAAATTTAAGGACCATGAACTTATTCACCGCTTTCATTATAGGCCTATTATTTTTTAACAATATTACGAATCAAAAACTGTCATATTATATAATTTTAACTACTACATGGACGAACCAAATCAAGCTAACCTAACCTAACCTAACCTAACCAAAGCTAACCTAACCTAACCAAAGCTAACCTAACCTAACCAAAGCTAACCTAACCTAACCTAACCAAAGCTAACCTAACCTAACCAAAACTAATCTAACCTAACCAAAGCTAATTTAACCTAACCTAAGCTAACCTAACCTAACCAAAGCTAAGCTAACCTAACCAAAACTAATCTAACCTAACCAAAGCTAATTTAACCTAACCTAAGCTAAGCTAATCTAAGCTAAGCTAACCTAACATAACATAACCTTCGTAAATGCAAGGCCTGTAACCGGAGCAAGAAGGGATCTCAATCATTTAATCTGCAAGTACACGCAAAAATAAATTCAAGTAAGGATCACGCTCCCACTGCATGAGAGGTCCGCGCATGCGCTACAGCAAAACTGTTTCTGTCCCGAGCCTCTCATCTAAGGCACTCGTCATAATTTACTCGCAATATTTACGCAAATACACATTGTCGCTAACAGTGGTGCTATCTCTCAATAATGTTCAGAACGAAGGAGGTAGACAGAGAGAGAAAAAATTTCTCCCGCCAACTACGCCACACACCAACGTCACGTTCTTATGTTGGTGACATTGTGTATTTACTTAAATTTGGTGTTAAACGTAACGGCACGGTTCAAAGTGACCGTGCTAATTCTCCAGTATAGCGAAGAATCTCAAGATACGCTGAAAACCATAACGTGGATTTTACTTGTAAGCAGCATTGATAAATAAGGGCCGATTAAAGTCATACAACTGAGCATTGTAGCTCTTGTTTATTTTGAGCAAAGAAATAGTGCACTTAGTAACTACACTAATTCTACATTTAACTGCAAATAAGTTCCGTTTTAACTTACATGTGGTTGTGGTGGATCAGTTGGTAACAGGTTGTCTGTTGTCTTTTATAAGCTAATTTACTTGTCACATGGTGATGCGGTAAGAAAGCATAACAACGTTGTTATTTCTAGTGTTGCATTAGTAACCAGTTGTCGTGACATTGTTATTTCTAGCGTTGCATTAGTAACCAGTTCTCGTGACATTGTTATTTCTAGTGTTGCATTAGTAACCAGTTGTCGTGACATTGTTATTTATAGCGTTGCATTAGTAACCAGTTGTCGTGACATTGTTATTTCTAGTGTCGCATTAGTAACCAGTTGTCGTGACGTTGTTATTTCTAGTGTCGCATTAGTAACCAGTTGTCGTGACATTGTTATTTCTAGTGTCGCATTAGTAACCAGTTGTCGTGACATTGTTATTTCTAGTGTCGCATTAGTAACCAGTTGTCGTGACATTGTTATTTCTAGGGTTGCATTAGTAACCAGTTGTCGTGACGTTGTTATTTCTAGTGTTGCATTAGTAACCAGTTGTCGTGACATTGTTATTTCTAGCGTTGCATTAGTAACCAGTTGTCGTGACATTGTTATTTCTAGTGTCGCATTAGTAACCATTTGTCGTGACGTTGTTATTTCTAGTGTCGCATTAGTAACCAGTTGTCGTGACATTGTTATTTCTAGTGTCGCATTAGTAACCAGTTGTCGTGACATTGTTATTTCTAGTGTCGCATTAGTAACCAGTTGTCGTGACATTGTTATTTCTAGTGTTGCATTAGTAACCAATTGTCGTGACATTGTTATTTCTAGCGTTGCATTAGTAACCAGTTGTCGTGACATTGTTATTTCTAGTGTCGCATTAGTAACCAGTTGTCGTGACGTTGTTATTTCTAGTGTTGCATTAGTAACCAGTTGTCGTGACGTTGTTATTTCTAGTGTTGCATTAGTAACCAGTTGTCGTGACATTGTTATTTCTAGCGTTGCATTAGTAACCAGTTGTCGTGACATTGTTATTTCTAGTGTCGCATTAGTAACCAGTTGTCGTGACATTGTTATTTCTAGTGTCGCATTAGTAACCAGTTGTCGTGACATTGTTATTTCTAGGGTTGCATTAGTAACCAGTTGTCGTGACGTTGTTATTTCTAGTGTTGCATTAGTAACCAGTTGTCGTGACATTGTTATTTCTAGCGTTGCATTAGTAACCAGTTGTCATGACATTGTTATTTCTAGTGTTGCATTAGTAACCGGTTGTCGTGACATTGTTATTTCTAGAGTTGCATTAGTAACTAGTTCTCGTGACATTGTTATTTCTAGTGTCGCATTAGTAACCAGTTGTCGTGACGTTGTTATTTCTAGTGTTGCATTAGTAACCAGTTGTCGTGACATTGTTATTTCTAGTGTCGCATTAGTAACCAGTTCTCGTGACATTGTTATTTCTAGCGTTGCATTAGTAACCAGTTGTCATGACATTGTTATTTCTAGTGTTGCATTAGTAACCAGTTGTAGTGACATTGTTATTTCAAGTGTTGCATTAGTAACTAGTTGTCGTGACATTGTTATTTCTAGGGTTGCATCAGTAACCAGTTGTCGTGACGTTGTTATTTCTAGTGTTGCATTAGTAACCAGTTGTCGTGACATTGTTATTTCTAGTGTTGCATTAGTAACCAGTTGTCGTGACGTTGTTATTTCTAGTGTTGCATTAGTAACCAGTTGTCGTGACATTGTTATTTCTAGGGTTGCATTAGTAACCAGTTGTCGTGACATTGTTATTTCTAGCGTTGCATTAGTAACCAGTTGTCGTGACATTGTTATTTCTAGTGTCGCATTAGTAACCAGTTGTCGTGACGTTGTTATTTCTAGTGTTGCATTAGTAACCAGTTGTCGTGACATTGTTATTTCTAGGGTTGCATTAGTAACCAGTTGTCGTGACATTGTTATTTCTAGTGTTGCATTAGTAACCAGTTGTCGTGACATTGTTATTTCTAGTGTTGCATTAGTAATCAGTTGTCGTGACATTGTTATTTCTAGGGTTGCATTAGTAACTAGTTCTCGTGACATTGTTATTTCTAGTGTTGCATTAGTAACCAGTTGTCGTGACATTGTTATTTCTAGTGTTGCATTAGTAACTAGTTCTCGTGACATTGTTATTTCTAGTGTTGCATTAGTAACCAGTTGTCGTGACATTGTTATTTCTAGTGTTGCATTAGTAACCAGTTGTCGTGACATTGTTATTTCTAGGGTTGCATTAGTAAAAAGTTCTCGTGACATTGTTATTTCTAGTGTTGCATTAGTAACTAGTTGTCGTGACATTGTTATTTCTAGTGTTGCATTAGTAACCAGTTGTCGTGACATTGTTATTTCTAGTGTTGCATTAGTAACCAGTTGTCGTGACATTGTTATTTCTAGGGTTGCATTAGTAAAAAGTTCTCGTGACATTGTTATTTCTAGTGTTGCATTAGTAACCAGTTGTCGTGACGTTGTTATTTCTAGTGTTGCATTAGTAACCAGTTGTCGTGACATTGTTATTTCTAGTGTTGCATTAGTAACCAGTTGTCGTGACATTGTTATTTCTAGTGTTGCATTAGTAACCAGTTGTCGTAACATTGTTATTTCTAGTGTTGCATTAGTAACCAGTTGTCGTGACATTGTTATTTCTAGGGTTGCATTAGTAAAAAGTTCTCGTGACATTGTTATTTCTAGTGTTGCATTAGTAACTAGTTGTCGTGACATTGTTATTTCTAGGGTTGAATTAGTAACCAGTTCTCGTGACATTGTTATTTCTAGGGTTGCTATAATAACCAGTCGTAGTGTGACATTGTCATTTCGAAGGTTGTTATAGTAACCAGTTGTCGTGTGACATTTTTATTTCTAAATTTGCTATATTAACCAGTTATCGTGTGACATTGTAATTTTTAAAGTTGCTATAGTAACCAGTCGTCGTTTTTTTTAGTTAGATATTTAACGACGCTGTATCAACTGCTAGGTTATTTAGCGTCGATGCGATTGGTGATAGCGAGATGATATTTGGCGAGATGAAAAATTCCAACCAGGTAATCAGTTTAAGAGAAAATAGAACCACGCCCGAGCGCAACTCCTGATCAGCATCCAAACGCGCTACCTTCTGAGCTACGGCGCCGGTGGATTTTATTGATGTTTTCTTAAATTATAAGTTACTAATCAGAAATACAATTGATGTTTTCTGAAATAAAAGTTACTAATTTGAAATAGGTACAATTTATTATTTCTGAAATTAATTATTCTTTTCTGAAATACAACTGCGAGGAAAAAAAAAATTTAAACTAAATGTATTTCCCTGCCAAATATTTACTGAAATTATAGCATATATAAATTTATTTGCCCTGTACGAAATGGAAATATAAAAATTGGAAATTTATCTTTTGCAGAGGTGGAGAAGTTCAAATATCTTGGAGCAACAGTAACAAATATAAATGACACTCGGGAGGAAATTAAACACAGAATAAATATGAGAAATGCCTGTTATTATTCGGTTGAGAAGATTTTATCATCCAGTCTGCTGTCAAAAAATCTTAAAAGTTAGAATTTATAAAACAGTTATATTACCGGTTGTTGTTTATGGTTGTGAAACTTGGACTCTCACTTTGAGAGAGGAACATGGGTTAAGGGTGTTTGAGAATAAGGTGCTTAGAAAAATATTTGGGGCTAAGAGGGATGAAGTTACAGGAGAATGGAGAAAGTTACACAACACAGAACTGCACGCATTGTATTCTTCACCTGACATAATTAGGAACATTAAATCCAGACGTTTGAGACTGGACAGGGTATATAGCACGTATGGGCGAATCCAGAAATGAATATAGAGTGTTAGTTGGGAGGCCGGAGGGAAAAAGACCTTTAGGGAGGCCGAGACGTAGATGGGAGGATAATATTAAAATGGATTTGAAGGAGGTGGGATATGATGATAGAGAATGGATTAATCTTGCACAGGATAGGGACCGATGGCGGACTTATGCGAGGGCGGCAATGAACCTCCGGGTTCCTTAAAAGCCAGTAAGTAATAAATTTATTTGCATTTCCAGGAATTATTGTAAGTATTATAACATGTGGCCTCCTACCGATCATCTTCCAAATGAAAGAGTTTGGACCCCGTTGGTATAAAAGAATGTAATAATTTTCAGACTATTGTTACAGATCTGTTTTACTTACCGTACCCAGCACTTTGAGCAATGTTTAAATAACGATTTAGCTACATTTATCTAATCCTTGTTGGCAACACTGAAAGTACCAGAATTACTAACAGTAGCAGCAGTAACATCGATATTATAGGCTAACTTTAGCACTTCGCACTCCTGTATAAATTTAGCCAATTTCATTTATTTTCATTCCCATTTCAAGATCTCTCAGATCAAGAATCTGAGTATATTTTCTGAGTCTTACGAAAGACATCTTATGTTAAACCAATACACAGTAACATCATCGTCTATTTCAAACAGACCTTGTAATAGTGTGAAATCATCTCTAGTTGTGTATACAGTTCAGTCCTACAGCGTGTTACGTCAGACCTTCACGCCTCACGACATACTATTATTGAGGGATGATACAGCACTCAGTTCATTTTGTCGAACTGTAGTTTGGAACCTGCTACTATCCGAGAATCTGACGACGGAGAAGTTACAGAAAAAAAAAAACTTCAACGTCCATTTTACTCAGATATTGTCGTCAGAAATACAGAGTAAGTAATGTCAATTCCAGGGAGTTATTCTTTGAGATATTTCAAACAAAGAATTTAATAGAATTTTGCTCGTTTTTTCTTCCTTTTTTGAGATACAAATTGCATTTCTACATTGTGTAAGTATGTAAGTATTACAGATTAATATAATAAATGGAAATCGAAGGTAAAAAAGTGTAAGGAGCAGTAACTTTACCCCAATAGTAATATACGTTACAAGAGCGGTATGTTGACGTTTTCATGGTCGAGGAAAAGATTGAAAAAGCGAAACGTAGTTGAGCTTTTTTAATTTCCGAGAACATGAAACAAATATACCGCTCGTGTGTCGTACATTATTTTGTGCGAAGATCGTTTATTACATACCTGAAAGACGAATTTCTAATTAGTTGCAATGAAATCTCCATCTTGATTTCTGTTTAATGACGCCAACTTCGGAAACCAAAATATCTCTCTTCAACATTGTTGCTATAAAAAGTTTTCTGTGTTTACTATACTCCAGCAGGCCGTGATATACGTCTGTCTTTTTTTCCCCCCAGTCTATAAACGCGAACTTAAAACAAACGGTAAGGTTATGTAATGATTTATTTTTCATTTTAATATTTCAACAATATTATTTATATAACATATTGCAGTAATAACATCGGCATCTGGAATCTTGTTGATTTTTTCACGGCTTCCTTAATGTTACTTGTATCAGGAATGCAATAAGTTTCGTGGAGTAGTAAACTTTACTTAATTTTTGCAAATATTTAAAAACAATTATTAACATTGCAATTTAGGTGAAATTGCAGTGGTAAGTTTCCAATTTATAATTATTACTATGTTAAACGTCTCTAAAAATAATATGTTAAAAGCCTAAAGCAGTAAAATGAATGTCGCGCTTAAGCGGTAAGAAGAGGGAAATTGTTATGTTTGTTACGTTGGGAATACTGAATGTGGTATTTCACACTTACCGCGTATTGGTTCTGTGCGGAACGCAAGCAAATACGCACGATCTCGCACAAAATATATTTTAGTAGATCTAGAAACTATTTTTGTAAGAATGTAATTTCAAACAAACGTAGTGATGGAATTCCCATAAGGCAAAAGGAACAAGCATGGGTTTCCTTAACCTAAGATTTCAACCAATATAAAAACGAGAAATATGAAAGAAATAAATGTTATGAAAATATTAAGAGGAAAGCTAAGAAACAGTGGAACGTCGGAAAAACAGGCTGTGATACTTTCACCCCAAAAATTGATGATATGGGCGCGAAGATTCTTTGAATTATCCAGGATGAAATAACACCATTAGAAAATGAAGATGATTGCACTGCTGAATACATTATTTTCATATATTAGACACTTAACGTATTTTTACACGTCATTAGTCATCTTACATGTAAACTGTTTTTCTGATAAATCTAATTATTTCTTCTATGATTATTTTCTTGAACTACAACAATGCCAAATTCATTCTTTCACTCATTCGCAGTGTTCTGCCCAAGGGCAGGTCTTTCACTGCAAACCCAACATTCTCCAATCTTTCCTATTTTCTGCCTTCCTCTTTGTCTCCTCTTATGATCCATATATCTTAACGTCGTCTATCATCTGATATCTTCTTCTGCCCCGAACTCTTCTCCCGTTCACCATTCCTTCCAGCGCATCCTTCAGTAGGCAGTTTCTTCTCAGCCAGTGACCCAACCAATTCCTTTTCCTCTTCCTGATCAGTTTCAGCATCATTCTTTCTTCACCCACTCTTTCCAACACAGCTTCATTTCTTATTATGTCTGTCCATTTCACACGTTCCATTCTTCTCCGTATCCACATTTCAAATGCTTCTAGTAGCTTCTCTTCACTTCGTCGTAATGTCCATGTTTCTGCCCCATACAATGCTACACTCCACACAAATCACTTCACTATTCTCTTCCTTAGTTCTTTTTCCAGAGGTCTGCAGAAGATGCTCTTTTTTCTATTAAAAGTTTCCTTTGTCATTGCTATCCTCCTTTTGACTTTCTGGCAGCAGCTCATGTTACTGCTTATAGTACACCCAAGTATTTGAAGATGTCCACTTGCTCTACTGCCTCATTTAGAATTCGCAAGTTTACCTTCTTTATTTTCCTTCCGACACCCATGATCTTCGTCTTATTTGCATTTATCTTCATGTCACATGTACACAGCTGTCATTTAGCTATATCTTAATACAAAAAATGCATATTTTCTCTGGGAGCCATGACAGGATATTAAGGATTTCAGTGTTGCAATATTGGATCTTAATTTAGCAATAGCTTTAACATGATGTTAGCATTAACCAAATTTACTGTTAAAGTGCTTTAACGACATGTTAAGTATTTAACAAAGCTTGGTGAAACTGGGAATAAAGAAGATATTTTGATTAAACCACAGTCTACTATATACAGTCACGAAGTTTGGGATGATTTTTTGCAAATCTAGCGATAGTTGCTAGCCGCTTGGAGCGCTGTGAGTACTAGGAACAATAGACTGTGCCACTGCCATCGTGATCTAATACAGGCCGTAAGGCAGACCATGTAACTCGCTTAACCCGATCACGAAGGGCGGCGTTTCAACCATATAAATTAGTTGGAATGCATAAACAGTAACATGTGTTTCTCTAAATGTAGTGTAATTCCATTAAGAAAATTTAAAACAATGATTATGATACACTTCAGACATAATTCACTTGCGAGTAATATTTTTGCTATGAAAATTACGTTGTTCGTATGTGTAATACCTGCCTTTATTTCGATTAAATATTGCGAAATTCTTGTACATTCATTTATGCACGATTCAATAATTTTCAGTTGCACCGCACGGATATTTAGATATTTTAAAGTTATAGGTTATGTTTACTGTACCAGTTGCCCCTTTCTGTCTAAATTTAGTGATATCCAATGCCTTGCCATTCATATGAAAATTATAGGTTATGTTTACTATATTTAACTTATATTCCTAAATTCGCAATCATACATTATAATTAAGCATAATGTCATGTATGATACCCCAGACATTCAATTTGTATTTTAATACTACAATTGAGTACTGAATTACTGTATTTATCTACTACTTAAGAGACGAAGTAACACAATTGTACGTACACTAATTTCATAGGAGTGGTATGGTAAATGTTTTGTCTACATTTAAGGAAGGTAGATGTGCTAAATTGAAATCACGATATAAATTCTTTTTTATTAAACCTCAAAATAGCTTCCATTCTAAACTTGAAATGTTGACGCGAACAGATTATGTTAACATGTAAAATTCTCTTCACATTAAAATAACACAGTTTTGTAATTATTTCTGCAACATATTATGCAACAAGAAGTAAAGGTAACTTATGGACACATTACACTAAATAAAACTTAGCTATGATACGCAATAAAGTTATAATATAATATTTCATTGAGCTGCATACACTGAAATAGAAAACCCGAACATACATTACGGCCTGGTCTAGATCGAAAAAGCATTGACTGTGCCGTATTTCGTATTGCTGTGAAAAGTTGTGTAAACTGTGAAATGTTCGTTATCGGTTGTAATAACTGTAAATGGCTAAAATACAATAATTTGAATAATAATATGGGACAAAGAGACGTTTGTAGTACTTGTAAGAAAAATAGGTTAGAGTTATCCTTCTTCCGAAAGATCCAGGAAGGTGAGTTTATAGAATATGATATATATTTTATGAAAATAATATATAAACCTTATGTATTTCATATTTCGATAGTGGAAGGAAGGTGTTAATTTTTTTCAAAAGAACACCATATCGAAAGTAGAATACATTTTATGGTCTGCTAGGGAAAGAGTCTGTGATGAGGCGATAGTAGCGATCCTGGTGGTGCGCAACTATCTATGGATGCATATTTCAACTGTCTACGTTTGCATATTTAGTAAGTATTAACGTAATATTGTCCTTTAGCATTAATAAACTCGCTCATTGAGACATATAACATTCAGAAAAATGTGAACTTTCTTTGCGTAGAGACGCTATTCATTCTTTTTTCCGCGTCGAGTAGCTGCAAGTCGCCATAGCAACAGAGAGCCAGAAGGTCCTGCTGGCTATTGACGGAGTTAGGCACCAGCAAACAACAATCTAAACCATCTGGACGATTCATTAACGACAAATTTCGTCTACTCGAATGCAACGCCTGTCCATTTAGCTCCGAGGACAGTTGATTAGTGACGTCAACAAGTGGGACTGCGCGCTTGTCTTCTTCTACTGCGCGAGCATTCAAGATGGTGGACAATGTTGTTCTATTCAGTCAATGTATCGTGTTAAAAACAGAAAATAGATAACAGACAGCTAACCGCTGACTCCAATTACAAACCGGAAATGAAAAATGCAATTCATACTAGTACAACAATCTGTATTTAGTGTAATCGAAGAGCAAGAAATGTTGTAATAAATAGACAGGTGCATAGCTTTACTATTCTGCATACCATTACGTGAAACTGTGTGTGGTGGAGTGAGAAAGAAAATAAGAGAAAAAGTGAGAGCAACGGAAAAGCAAGGAGACCAGGGGGAACGTAAGGAGAACAAAGGGAAGACAACCACAAGGAGAACAAGGGGAATACAAGGAAAATAAGGGGAAGACAATCAGAACAAGGCTAACACAAGGGGAAGACAATCATAACAAGGCTAAGACAAGGAAAACAAGGGGAAGACAATCAGAACAAGGCTAACACAAGGTAAACAAGGGGAATACAAGGAAAACAAGGGGAAGACAATCAGAACAAGGCTAACACAAGGGGAAGACAATCATAACAAGGCTAAGACAAGGAAAACAAGGGGAATACAAGGAAAACAAGGGGAAGACAATCAGAACAAGGCTAAGACAAGGTAAACAAGGGGAATACAAGGAAAACAAGGGGAAGACAATCACAACAAGGCTAACACAAGGGGAAGACAATCATAACAAGGCTAAGACAAGGAAAACAAGGGGAATACAAGGAAAACAAGGGGAAGACAATCAGAACAAGGCTAAGACAAGGTAAACAAGGGGAATACAAGGAAAACAAGGGGAAGACAATCAGAACAAGGCTAACACAAGGGGAAGACAATCATAACAAGGCTAAGACAAGGAAAACAAGGGGAATACAAGGAAAACAAGGGGAAGACAATCAGAACAAGGTTAAGACAAGGTAAACAAGGGGAATACAAGGAAAACAAGGGGAAGACACTCAGAACAAGGCTAACACAAGGGGAAGACAATCATAACAAGGCTAAGACAAGGAAAACAAGGGGAATACAAGGAAAACAAGGGAAGACAATCAGAACATGGCTAACACAAGGGGAAGACAATCAGAACAAGGCTAAGACAAGGAAAACAAGGGGAATACAAGGAAAACAAGGGGAAGACAATCAGAACAAGACTAACACAAGGGGAAGACAATCATAACAAGGGGAATACAAGGAAAACAAGGGGAAGACAATCAGAACAAGGCTAACACAAGGTAAACAAGGGGAATACAAGGAAAACAAGGGGAAGACAATCAGAACAAGGCTAACACAAGGAGAACAAGGGGAATACAAGGAAAACAAGGGGAAGGCAATCAGAACAAGGCTAACACAAGGGGAAGACAATCATAACAAGGCTAAGACAAGGAAAACAAGGGGAAGACAATCAGAACAAGGCTAAGACAAGGAAAACAAGGGGGATACAAGGAAAACAAGGGGATACAAGGAAAACAAGGGGAAGACAAGGAAAACAAAGGGAAGACAATCAGAACAACGCTAAGACAAGGAATACAAGGGGAATACAAGGAGAACAAGGGGATACAAGAAGAAAAGAGGAATATAAGGGGAGTACAAGAAGAAGAGTAACACAAGGAGAACAAGGGGAAGACAGAGAGCACAAGGGAAGACAGGCAGAAGAAAACGAAGACAAGGAGAATAAGGGAAAGACAAGGATGACAACGCAAACACAAGGAGAACACGGGGAACACAAAAACAAAACAAGGCGAAGACAAACAGAAGAAGGCCAAGACAAGGAAAACAAGGAGAATGCAGGGAACTCAGAGATACAAGCAGAACAAGGGAAATGCAAGGAGAACAAGGGTAACAGAAGTACAAAAAGAAGACAAGGAGAAGGGAAGTACAAAGAGGTGAACTGGAACACACAGAGATGAATGGGGGAACAAGGGGAACACGAGAACAAAGGGAACATAAGGAGAACAAGAGAAATACAATGACAAGGACCTAACCCGTGAATGAAGATAATAATACCGTATTTATAAACTGAAAAGTTGAATTTCTGTGAACATACTGATATAATTTCATCAGATTTGTGATAAGTTTCTGTACCCGGCATAACTATAAAATAAATACAGAAAATAGAAAGTAGATCAACACAGCAAAGAAGAGAAAAAGTTAATTTATATAGGAGTGTACAACACAGACGTGAATAGAAGAAAGAAGTAAGGTACGAAGGAGACAAGAATCAAATAGACATACAGTACGAGAAGAAGAAAGAAATCGGTGATAGACGAGAAAGTAAACAGTAAAAAGTCCAGCAACCTGACATCAGCAAGTGAGTGAAGCCAGTTTATAATGCTCCAGTGAGACGTGAACACAAGTCTGTTGTCGATAACTCCTTAGGCCTATGCTCAGCACTTGGAAAGCTCCAAGCCAAGGCTTTTCCTCGGTTCCGAGGCATGTTCTGTACTGTCAAGATCACATCCTGAATGTTGATAACCTTTAGTCTTCTGTTTGTAATTGGTTCTCGCATAGGCTACTTTTTTCCAACGAACGTGAGGTGAATTATTTCCAACAATAAATTAAAAACTAAGACTGGTAGTTCAGGGTCACTGTGTCTTCGGAACATGTCAGCCTGGGTCTAAAAGACTGATACAGTATAAGATGTAATCAATTTTCAGTCTTAATGACTTACCACAGCGTTTCACAAACTTTTCTGAAGTGGGGACCACTTGTTTAAGTCAGAACAGTTCCACGGACCACCTTACTATTGTTCCCTTCGAAAGCAAATTTATCATTTACGTAGCATATTTTAATATCAATATACTTACACTTTAATGTAGAAATAATTAATTAATAGTACATTATGCAACGAGCCTATAATGGTAGTAACTAAGACGCGAGTATGTTTATGAAACGAGCGCAAGCGAGTTTCATAATTTTCATACGAGCGTCTTAATTACCATTATAGTCAAGTTTCATACGACTTTTTACGCTCGACCATAATGATTTTTTCTGGCAATTGGTGAAATGAATTTGTGGGAATGTGCTTTGTGAAAGGCTGGAAGATGACGGTGAATTGATGTTAATTTGTGTGTTGTTTTTTTCGACTGAGTTTAATATTGTCTAATCTCGCTCTAGTTGTCTTTCGATTGCATATCCGAGAATAATCGATACTTGCGCTTTCAATTTGCTACAATGGTATTTGCTGATTGGTGGAACACCTGAACTTTAATGAATAGGTGTACTTTAATGAGGTCCATTAAAGGGCTGCTACCAGGTGTATAATTACTACATTTCGGCATGGTCGAGCATAAAATTAATTTAATTCAATTAGTTTTATATTAGTATTAACTAATTATGTTAATCTTAATAGAAGAAAATTTCTTATATCTGCAAAAAGAGAATTAAAAAATTAATGCAGAAACATGCCCGATTTTCAACAAGTAAAGATGCAATTTTGCATGTTCTATTATTGGTGTACGACGTACATTACGTGACCATTTCAATGTGCAAACTATTAAGAAAGTCATAAACACATGAAAAGGTTGGTACTTTGGTTCTGTTATGAATTCGGGTAGTCCTTAGCTGAGTTACAGGCGCGGCGCCAGATGTGCAGGGAAAAGATTGCGAGAAACACCATGTTCATAGTGCTTTAATTTTTTTTTTTTTTTTTTTTCTGAGAGAAGAGTGGGAAGTCGATAGACGGGCAGGGTAAATACATTTCATAAAATGTCAGTACTGGGAGAAAAAGTGAAAGGCGATTGCCATGTGTCATTTACAAACTCTGAGATTTTCAGCTATAGTGTGATACGCAATTCGTTTGAATTTTATTTTTTCTTCTGTCTTTTTTGAAGGACCACAAGGGCAGACCTCGAGGACCACAGGTGGTCCGCGGACCATAGTGTGAGAAACGCTGATCTAGAAGATTAAATGTGCAAACGTCCCGGCTACCTTAAAACACCGCTGATTTTATATAGTATCAATCTTCAGATCAAACACATGAATTCTTTTCAGCGAATATAACACAAGAAAATAATAAATTCCGATTTAAATTTCGAAATAATTTATTCTGCACGAATGAAAATTTGGATTTCATATCTCCTTTCGAACTTTGCAAGTATCTAAAATTCTGTATAATAATAATAATAATAATAATAATAATAATAATAATAATAATTCATTTATTTAATCTGGCAGAGCTACGGCCAGTAGGCCTTCTCTTCCGCCCAGCCAGACTCTAATTCTAATTGAATACAATTGCTTACATAGTTATTACATTAATATCTAGACCGTAAAACAACATGAAAGTAAATAATGAAAGTTGGATAAGTAATGTTAGTGTGACAATAATAAACATTGGTAAGAAATAGTTATAATAATAATAATAATAATAATAATAATAATAATAATAATAATAATATAATTTAGATATTTATCTGTGATATATACAACCATTAAACATTAAGAAACCTGAAACAGCTATTATTGTTAACAAGAATTGTTAGAAAAATATTTCGTTAGCCTATTCTTAAATTGGTTTGATGTCTGACAGTCCCTGACATTACTCGGTAGGGAATTCCAAAGCCGAAGAACAGCCACAGTGAAAGAAGATGAATATGAGGATGTTCGGTGGGAGGGAATGGATAATATTGAGGAGTGTTGTGATCGTGTGTCTAGGTTATGATGGGTGGATAAATTTTGGAAACGAGACGCAAGATAGACAGGAGTGGAGAAATGCAATATGTGAAAGAGAAGGGAAAGACAGTGGATTTTCCTACGATCTTCTAGACGGAGCCAGGACAACATTTCGAGGGATGGTGTTACGTGATCAGCCCGGCGAATATTGCAGACGAAACGGACGCACATATTATGAACACGTTGTAGTCTCTGCGCCGAAGTAACGCTTAGGTCAGTAAGCAGAATATCACAGTAATCGAAGTGGGGCATCACGAGTGTTTGCACTAACATTTTTTTCATGGAAAAGGGGTAGAAAATTCTTCAATCGCCTAAACGAGTGGATTAATGAGAATCTATATGCCACGCTGACCATTATTCGGCTTAAAATTTCACGTTTGCCTGCCATAAGCCTGTCGTATAATGGTTCTGTATCAGCTTTCTAACACTCAAAAAAAGAAAACACACGTTGCATATGTCTTGATCTGACAGTCTCAAGGTCGCAGTTCTAATGGACATCAAGTTTACCGAGCTACATACATACTCTATGAACAAGTTTTTCTACAGCAATTTTGGGCAATTTGATAATATAACCGCAGCTATGCGGAGAAAATTTTACAAGGCTGTGATCTTTCTGTCTACGTCCATGTTTATACTCAGAGCTTGTGGATAAGAACCAAACAACCGTCCATATCACTCTTCTTCGGGCTTTCATCAGATATGAGGAGACACGGGGCCATGGACTCTGGATAGGGGCCTAGAGTTTCAAATGCCGACAAAGAAGTCGTAACACATCACCACCTCATCAATTACCCCACAGAAAAAAACAGACATGTGTTACGTCTGAAACACTAACATATCCAATAAAATAACAACCGTCTTTTTGTTCGTGTCTCAAAACTGGATGTTCTCTACATCAACCACAATCCCTTCCGACTCCTCATTTTCGTCTGGTTTATGTTTATTTCATGACACAAGCCGCCACCGATGTTATTACGCACGATGTGTGAATTCCTATCACATTCTCGAGTCAATTTCTTAGGACTAATTACCCAATTTGTATGCATTCTTCCTTGAAAAGGTGTTCGAAACTCATTCATATACTCTTTCCCAAGCAGTTTCTCTCTCTTGCTTTCAACGAAGTCCATGTAGATGTACTCAATTCTATATAAATTCACGACTAATGAATCTGTTCTACAGGGTGTTTCAAAAATTTATGGGCGACAAGTAAAAACGAAGAGAAGCAGTGAACATGGGCGATTGCAATGTCTTCCTGCCACAGATTTTATTACCGACGTTCAATAAAATTACGGCTAAATAGTCAATGTTACGCAAGAAACCAATACTTACTTAATTACAAATGGCTTTTAAGGAACCCGAAGGTTCATTGCCGCCCTCACATAAGCCCGCCATTGGTCCCTATCCTGTGCAAGATTAATCCAGTCTCTATCATCATAACCCACCTCCCTCAAATCCATTTTAATATTATCCTCCCATCTACGTCTCGGCCTCCCTAAAGGTCTTTTTCCATCCGGTCTCCCAACTAACACTCTATATGCACTCTTGGATTCGCCCATACGTGCTACATGCCCTGCCCATCTCAAACGTCTGGATTTTAAGTTCCTAATTATGTCAGGTGAAGAATACAATGCGTGCAGTTCTGTGTTGTGTAACTTTCTCCATTCTCCTGTAACTTCATCCCTCTTAACCCCAAATATTTTCCTAGGAACCTTATTCTTAAACACCCTTAATCTCTGTTCCTGTCTCAAAGTGAGAGTCCAAGTTTCACAACCATACAGAACAACCGGTAATATAACTGTTTTATAAATTCTAACTTTCAGATTTTTTGACAGCAGACTGGATGATAAGAGCTTCTCAACCGAATAATAACACGCATTTCCCAATAAACGAGATATTTGTTGGTATTTGATATACGAACTGCCCCAACACCACCTAGCTAACATCTCCCGTTTTCCTGGAATAAACATTTCAAAATTCAACTAAAACTGCTACATTTCTCAAAACCCGTTCTCAAAAGACGACAATCATACACTATTAGACTTTTATGTTTAACTCACTGCCCTGATTAATTTCTCAAAAGTTCCCTATTTAATCCCCTTCCACCCTGTATATAAACTCCCACGATTTTGTAGTCGTACAATTTCAGAAAGGTAATTCTTATGAGTTCTATTCAACGTGTACATAAATAAAAAAAAATGTCAAACAATACGAAACTTAACGAAAACTAGTCACTGTCACGACAGGGGGAAAAAAATTGCGTGTGCATCGCGACAGGAACAGTTTGGCTGTGAGATCATAACTGCGCATGCGCGGACTTGATTAATAAAACCCCTAACCTAACCTTCGTATATGCAAGATGTGTAGCCTGAGCACGAAGGGAACTTTTTGATTTGATCTGGAATATGCGAGCGAAAATAAATCCAGGTAAAGATCACGCTGGCACTGCATGGGAGGTCCGCGCATGCGCCACAGCCAAGCTGTTGCTGTCGTGAGCCCCTTCGAAAAAATGTACTATTCTATATAAGAAAAATAGAGTCTAATAATTGATACATCTTCTTTAAATACAAAATTATGTAATGAAAAATACGAGATGTATGTGATAAACAGCCTCACTACATTGTTACACCTAAAAGCAATAGTACTCCTCAGGGAATTTATTATTTGTCAGCTTTGCTATATTGATAAAGCACGAAACACAAGACAAAACCAATGCAAATGTGCAAAACAGGAAGCGTTATGTTTTTGTTTCCGAAATAATGTACATTAATGTTGTAAATGACGATTTTTAATCAAAAGTGGGATTAAAAACTGACAATAGATTTGTACACGATGTTTCGTAGTAGTAGTAGTAGTAGTAGTAGTAATAGTAATAATAATCATAATAATAATAATAATAATAATAATACTTACTGTACTTACAAATGGCTTTTAAGGAATCCAAAAGTTCATTGCCGCCCTCACATAAGCCCGCCATCGGTCCCTATCCTGTGCAAGATTAATCCAGTCTCTATCATCATATCCCACCTCCCTCAAATCCATTTTAATATTATCCTCCCATCTACGTCTCGGCCTCCCTACAGGTCTTTTTCCCTCCGGTCTCCCAACTAACACTCTATATGCATTTCTGGATTCGCCCATACGTGCTACATGCCCTGCCCATCTCAAACGTCTGGATTTTATGTTCCTAATTATGTCAGGTGAAGAATACAATGCGTGCAGTTCTGCGTTGTGTAACTTTCTCCATTCTCCTGTAACTTCATCCCTCTTAGCCCCAAATATTTTCCTGAGAACCTTATTCTCAAACACCCTTAACCTATGTTCCTCTCTCAACGTGAGAGTTCAAGTTTCAAAACCATAAAGAACAACCGGTAATATAACTGTTTTATAAATTCTAACTTTCAGATTTTTTGACAGCAGACTGGATGATAAAAGCTTCTCAACCGAATAATAACAGGCATTTCCCATATTTATTCTGTGTTTAATTTCCTCCCGAGTATCATTTATATTTGTTACTGTTGCTGCAAGATATTTGAATTTTTCCACCCCTTCGAAGGATAAATCTCCAATTTTTATATTTCCATTTCGTACGATATTCTGGTCACGAGACATAATCATATACTTTGTCTTTTCGGGATTTACTTCCAAACCGATCGCTTTACTTGCTTCCAGTAAAATTCCCGTGTTTTCCCTAATCGTTTGTGGATTTTCTCCTAACATATTCACGTCATCCGCATAGACAAGAAGCTGATGTAACCCGTTCAATTCCAAACCCTGCCTGTTATCCTGAACTTTCCTAATGGCATATTCTAGAGCGAAGTTAAAAAGTAAAGGTGATAGTGCATCTCCCTGCTTTAGCCCGCAGTGAATTGGAAAAGCATCAGATAGAAACTGACCTATACGGACTCTGCTGTATGTTTCACTGAGACATATTTTAATTAATCGAACTAGTTTCTTGGGAATACCAAATTCAATAAGAATATCATATAATACTTCCCTCTTAACAGAGTCATATGCCTTTTTGAAATCTATGAATAACTGATGTACTGTACCCTTATACTCCCATTTTTTCTCCATTATCTGTCGAATACAAAAAATGTGATCAATAATCGATCTATTACGCCTAAAACCATTGCCATTAATCCAAGGGGAACCATATTTAATAGAATGTTTCAATACTTTGCTTTTGCTGATGATGTGGCTGTATTTGCACGGAATGTGTCATCCTTAGATGATGTCCTCAAACAGATACATAATGAGACAAATGCTTCAAATTTAAATATTAACAGAACAAAGACAAAATATATGAATAACATAACCACGAGAGACAATACTGTAAAAACTGTTGTCTTAAATGAGGTTACTTTTGAGAAAGTGTCAACGTTCCGATATCTTGGTTCGATAGTCACCGAGGATAACAACATATTAACTGAGATCAAGGATAAAATAGCCATTGGCAATCGAAGCCTCAGAGCATTAGATAAAATTATAAGAACCAGATATATCTCCAAAAAAATGAAGGTGAGGATTTATAAAACAATTATTAAACCTACAGTGACTTTTGGAAGCGAAACCTGGACTCTACCTGAACGAGCAGTAACCATCTTAAATACGTGGGAAAGGAAAATTTTAAGAAAAATTTATGGCCCTATTTATGATAAGGGAGAGTGGAGAATTAGGACCAATTCTGAACTACAAAAACTATATAAATATTCAAGTATTGTCACTGATATAAAAATTAGACGGCTGGAGTGGCTGGGCCATATTATCAGAATGGACAATAATAATATTCCTAAAAGATTACTAGATGACACGCTAAGTGGTAAAAGAAGAGCACGAAGACCAAAACTACGATGGTTGGATGATGTTCAGGATGATCTAGTTAAAGCAGGAATTAAGAGATGGAGACGGAGAGCCCTAGAGAGGGAAGATTGGGCGGCAATTCTTAAGGAGGTCAAGGCTAAACTAAAAGGGCTGTATGACCACAGATGATGATGATGATTACGCCTAAAACCGCACTGATGATCTCCAATAATTTCATCTACGTAAGGAGCTAATAATAATAATAATAATAATAATAATAATAATAATAATAATAATAATAATAATAACAGTACTGGTATTGGTGTAATGGGCATGCAGCCAACATTGAACCAGTTAAAATCGCCCCCATGCCACCAACAGCGGCTAATGCTCGTTTAGAGAAGTCCTTCACGCCGCATTAAACCCGCTATTTGCCAGAAAGAGAGCCACATGCAAACCGCCGACTCTCTGATAAGATAACACTTAATTGTTCTGTGTCTGTGTGAAATTAAACAGCTTAATTTCTAGGATGTTAATTGCGCCATTTGATCAACAAGATCTCGTTTATCTGACATAAAACTTTATGTCCATTGTGTGCAAATAATGATAAAGTCTTCTTTCCACGAAGTACCTAATGAATCAGATTCCATATTAAACTAGAATCGTGCAAAATTTTTAAGTTGGGAAATCTTTAGATTCGGTAATGTTTCTAACTACTGTATTCATTCGATTAATCGTGTGCAAGATCGGCAATAAATATCAGAAATCGGATGAAATGCTGTTTTGTGCGAGATCTTGCGTATTTGCTTGGTTTCCGCACAAAACCAATCCGCGGAAAGTCTAAAATTCCACATTCAATATTCCCAACCTAACACACATAACAATTTCCCTCTTCTTACCGCTTAAGTGACATATTGATTTTACTGCTTTAGGCTTTTAACATATTATTTTTAGAGATGTTCAATATAGTAATAATTATAAATTGGAAACTTACCACTGCAATTTCACCTAAATTGCACTGTTAATTATTGTTTTTAAATATTTGCAAAAATTAAGTAAACTCTACAACTCCACTAAAGTTACTGCATTCCTGATGCAAGTAACATTAAGGAAGCCGTGAAAAAATCAACAAGATTCCAGACTCATCATAACGTAGACTGGGGGGAAAAAAAGACAGACGTATATCACGGCCTGCTAGAGTATAGTAAACACAGAAAACATTTTAAAGCAACAATGTTGAAGATACATATTTTTGTTTTGCAAATTTGCCGTCATTGAACAGAAACCAAGATGGAGATTTTGTTGCAACTAATTAGAAATTCCTCTTTCAGGTATGTAATAAACGATCTTCGCACAAAATAATGTACGATACACGAGCGGTATGTTTTCTTTCAATTCTCGGAAATTAAAAAAGCTCAACTACCTTTCGCTTTTTGAAACTTTTCCTCGAACATGAAAACTTGAACATACCGCTCTTGTAACGCATATTACTATTACAGGGAAACAAATGTTCAACCCACCACAAAAAAGTACCCCAAGAGGAATACCATTGTCGTAAAAGCAATTACAGTATGTTTAAAGAATTATTTATAGGTAGACGCTTAATTTCAGGATTAATTTACATGTCTGCCAATATTCGTTCATAAAATACAACGTAATATTCTCTCTGTTTTCATTTATTAGGTGAACACATTACTTGAATCTTTATATGCCATTACTGTCTTGTAATAGTACATTATGCAATGAGCCTATAATGATAGTAATTAAGACGCGAGAATGTTTATGAAACGAGCGCAAGCGAGTTTCATAATTTTCATACGCGCGTCTTAATTGCCATTATAGGCAAGTTTCATACGACTTTTTATGCTCGACCATATTTCTAACTTGAAATTATTCATAAGTATTCATGTTATTCTTATCTGACTGGGGAGCGGAACTGACCTTGTGCAATGTCGTAAATTGTGAGATATGCGCAGACGCGAAAGTATTGATTTTTTCCGGGCAACGAATGTCGACGACCTTGATATAATCTAGAGAGTAAAATAAACATTAAACTTGATATAACCTTGAAATTGAATTCGACATTGAAAAACGAGATGACAAATTGAATTTATTTCAATATTATTTACAATTAAAGCTAATTATTATAGTAACAGAACATAACCTTCTGCGACAGTATTGGATTTCCAGCCTGCGTGACGTTTTGCTAGTTGTCTTGCGATTGCATATCCAAGAATAATCGAAAACCTGAACTTTAATGACATGCATTAAAGAACTGCTACCAGGTGTATAATTACTACATTTCGGCATAGTCGAGCATAAACTCATTTAATTGTATCTATTTTAGTTTATTATACAGGGCGGTGCAAAAGTAGGTATACAGTAATACAATATAATTTTATTAAGTGCAAATGAGGATTACATACTACCAAATACTACTTGTGGTTAGATGGCAACAATCGACATCAATTTAACTGTCTGATTGATCCGTTATCGATTGTAATTCTCATCTTCACTTCATAAAACTATATTGTATTACTGTATATCTACTTATGCAAAACCTTGTATTCTATTTCACACTGTTTGTAGTAGTTATAATGCCTTTCAAAAGACAGTCATGCGTTTCACCTTCTTCGCAGCTAAACAATATTTTGTCAGGGCGTATATAGGTAATATTTAAACGCAACTAACAGCGACTGATTCTTAACAATACAACTAGGCAACGATGTTTAAGAAGCGTGACTTACTCGTTTTATTCTGGACGAACAAAAAGAGACTGAGTGAAAGAGAAAGATCTGAAGGCCTTAACTTTATTAGACGAATGAATGAATGAATGAATGAATGAATGAATGAATGAATGAATGAATGAATGAATGAATGAATGAATGAATGAATGAATGAGTCCGGGATCTAGCCTGTACTCACAAATTCATTCATAGTTTTCTGCCAAGAGGCAGGTCTTTCATTACAAACCCAGCTTACTCCAATCTTTCCTATTTTCTGTCTTCCTCTTTGCCTCATATGATCCATATATCTTAATATCGTCAATCATCTGATATCTTCTTGTGCTCAGAACTCTTCTCCCGTTTACCATTCCTTCCAATGCATCCTTCAGTAGGTAGTTTCTTCTCAGCTAGTGACCTAACCAATTTCTTTCTCTCTTTCTGATCAATTTCTTTCTCTCTTTCTGATCAATTTCAGCATCATTCTTTCTTCACTCACTCTTTCCAACACAGCTTCGTTTCTTATTCTGTCTGTCCACTTCACACGCTCCATTCTTCTCCATATCCACATGTCAAATGCTTCTATTCGCTTTTTCCACGTCGTCATAATGTCCATGTTTCTGCCCCACACAATGCCACACTCCACACAAAGCATTTCACTAGTCTCTTCCTTAGTTATTTTTCCAGAGGTCCGCAGAAGATGCTCCTTTTTCTATTAAAAGCTTCCTTTGCCATTGCTATCCTCCTTTTGACTCCCTGGCAGCAGTTCATGTTACTGCTTATAGTACACCCCAAGTATTTGAAGCTGTCCACTTGTTCCTCATAATTCGCACGTTTACCTTCTTTATTTTTCTTCCGATAATCTTTGTATTCATCTGTACTCACAATAAGAATGCAAATTGAAGTTGAAAATTATAACATTAATGGCTACTTGATTAATAAATTGTAATACATTAAAATGGTGTACTGCTCTGCACATGTTTCAAAGTGGGTACCAGGTTCTAATGTATGTATGTATTTATTTACACTGCAAGTGGGCATGCACCCGGTGGCAGTGGTATACACAATATAAACAATACACAATAAAATAACAATACACAATACAATATTATACAATACACAATACAATTATATACACAATACAATAAGAATACACAATATAATTTCACACAATAATAATAAAACATAAATAATATACCTAATTTTACATTACAACCTACATAATTATGTATAGGCCCTACATAAGTTTCAATTGTCTTTCACTTTACTCTCATCTCACTCACTGTAGTGGCACTATGACGCATTTCACTGACACTTTAGCACACATTTCACTGACACTCTGTAACACATTTCACTGACACTATAGAACACATTTCATCGACGCTATAAATTATCACTGATCGGAACTGTTCACTGCACTGTAAAACCATAACTTCACTGACTCACCTCGCTTCACTGATACAACAGTTCAAATAAGTCAAATAATTACACCCTTATGCATACTGTACTTATAAGCAGAACTACATTTAAACTAAACATTTCTAGCCTAAAACCCTCTTACACGCCATTTTTAAATAATTTACAATTCAAAGCAAGGAAGTAACTCGTCAGGCTAGATAAATACATGTCACCTTAAAAAATTAAATGTTGAATGTCACCTTAATTTTAATTCGCACTTTATACACAACTTTTTAAATTATTCTTGAATCTCCTTAAGGAAGGACGGCCCTCAAAGACCGCTGCAGGTAGGTCATTCCAATCGGTAGGTCATTCCAATTCCAATGAGTGTACTGATTCCAAATTAACATGGGGGAACAGGAACAATATCCTCCCGTCCATCACAATTCACTCAGGCTTCCACGTGGTTCGTTCAGTTTCGGCAAGTAGTATTATTTATTAGTAGTCCAATTAAAAGTTTTACAGTCCACATAAAGTAGACAGTGTTTTGTCAGTGTCGAGAGGAATTGTGGAATTAGTCACATAGCACAGACAAAAGCAAAATAATTACTACAAAAATTTACTAATTACAACAACCCTCTTTCATTTCCAACATAGCACTGATCCAATTAACGACGCCAAATACAACTTCATATTAACTAAAAGTAAAATAATTGGGCGTAAACGAGCAACAATGAAAGTCCAGAACTTTCGTCTGCATTAGCATCATTTGAAGTGGAACACAATCGATGTTAAATTATGAAGCAGGGCAGCAGGACAGCTGTGTTGCCTGGCGACAATTTCTTTTAACTTTTATTGCTTAAATAGAGATTTAGGGCCGAATTCTTAGTCAACACTTATCGTAAGGAAACACTTAAGCAGTTGCTTATAATAATTTCCAATTCATAAATCCCACTGAAGTGAACACTTATTCAAATAAGGTAGCTTGTCAGCTTACTCAAGTGTTTCCTCATATGCATTGTAATCAGCTGATTCGGTATACAATAGATGATGATTATGATTTAATTTAATTTATCGAGTTCTGTAATTAAAATGAAAATGAGTTTCGGCAAGCAAAAGATATATCAGAGATATGGAAAACCCTTTAGAGATGTATAATGATCAACAATTGAAGAGGAGATACCGTTTCGACAAGAACACTGTTGTGAATATTCTGTGTCTCTCATTTCAATTCACAATACAACCATGAGGCTTACCGATTTCGCCACTGCTGAAAGTACTGGTTGCTTTGAGATTTTATGATACAGCAGCATTTCAGGTAGATTTAAGCGGCATTTTTTTTTTCGAAAAGTATTCACGTCCCAACAAAGTGTTATTTGCATTTTTGTTTGTATTCTACCCAAGAAATAAGCTGTTAAAATTTGCGTAATTACATCATTTCCACTTTGTTTAGCATAAAAGTAACTGAAAAATAAATAAAAATGATTTACTTACAGGAATATTTCCGGAGTTTGCATTAAACTCAACTGCAATTTTGTTCCATGTCAATTTCTTCTTTTGAAGAGAAAAATTATCAATTTTTTTCACTTTCGACGATATCTCCATATTTCATAACTAGTTATCTTAGCTCACTTCTTTCTTTTCTGTAAAATGCTTTCTGGACATCTTGTATAATTTTTAGCTCTATAATATTTACTTCTGTATTTGTGTATCACAATAAAGCCGATTTAACAATTTGAAGGCGCTGGAAAACAATTGAATGTAGGAAAGAGCTCACGTCTAGCCATGTTGCCATATTTCTTTCGATGTCAAGGGAATGCTCAGGGCATATGAATGAGTAGCGTCTCTGCAATACGATCTCAAATACGAGCTAAGGAAATGCTCATTACTTAAGTGTTTCCTCATTTTATAAGTGACGACTATGAATTCGACCCTTATACACTTTTACAGCATCCTCTAGCGACAAAAAAAAAACACTTTTTCTACTGATAATAAAGAGTCTAGAAACTTTTGAACTACTGTTTGACGTCTTTGCGCACAATTCAGTTGACAAGACTGCAGTAGAGTTTGTATTCGGACAGTCTGTAGTAGGATTCTCAAACCCAAATACGATTTATTACTGTTTTATTTTTTGTATAGTCACTTCAAGAAAATTCCGACACTGTAACTTGAAAATACATAAAATGATTCCTTCTTCCAAATCCGTTGATGGTCACTAAATCTCAAACCCAAAATTAAATTACGAAAACCTGTACAATGAATGTACCCAACTATACATATACCACGAACTATCATTATAAACAGAAAATGAATATTAGAAACTTTACTCTCTTCATACTGCCGTTTTATAAAAGAGAATAATTTATAACAGCAAAGAAATGTCTTCAGTTGCGGTTTGCAAATTACGTCTTTTGTGTACAATCCAGGAAACAAAATTCATCTTTTTATTTCACTATATACTATAATACTTAATTTAGGTCTTTTGAACAGCCGTGGCGAGAACGTGACTCGCGAGACATTGTGGCTCGCAGTGATAGCTGTGCATTTCGCTTGCTTCTAACCTCTGCCAACCCCCCACCCTCTCACTCACTGGAGTCAAACTCCGTTCCATTTGTATTTGTCTCTGACCTGCGAGTGGCATATGTCTCTCTCGAAACCATGTACGAAAGTTCCAAGTAGGATGGGAGGACGCATTTTTTGCTGTCAATATGATGAGAATATTAAATGTATGATTTGTTCACAAGTATTACGAGGAAAACGGTTGTATAACATAAAACGGCATTATACTACATGTTACTGATGAAACATTAAAAGGTTAAGTGTTATTGTTGTTGTTATCATCTTCATCATCATCATCATCTCTGTACGTCGACCCTTTTTCAGCAGATGTACGAATAATGCGGTTAGCTCTTCAATTTGAACTCACTGATTTACTATGTGATGTCAAATGAAAGCTAGATGTAAGGACTTGACAAATGTTGAACTTTCAAATCTTTGTCAAAAAGCAAATATCCTAAGCTTCGTTCTTTCGCTTGCTCTGTTGAAGCCATGTTCGCTAGAACTTACGTTTGTGAAAAATTATTTTCAACATTGAAAATAATAAAAACCAAATTTAGATCACGACTGACAGACAAATACCTTCGTGATCAACTACAACTGGCAGTAAGTGACATAATTCCTGATTTTGAAACTGTCGCAGGGACATTCTGAAGACAGTTAATTTTGTGATATAGTTCATTTCTTTCTTCGTTACACGTACTAAGCATTAGTTTGTAGCCTTATACTGTATAAAATTATATTTAAGTGCTTGACATAAAGAAAATGAAAATCCGTTAATCAGACACTTGCTTCACTTCCCCTTCGGGTGTCCACCTCCCTCCATAGGTGCTATGCACGTTGCAGGTTACACAGTGGCTCGGCGCACGATTACATTTTCGCCACCGCTGCTTTTGATTACTCAAGAATGGATAGAGTAATGATAACACAACCTATATGTGAAATAATAAGAAAATGAAATACCTTAACTGTATTTTATTTTATTCTAAACAACCATTTTCCATTTATTTTATATCAATAAACAAATATGGCTGAGAAGAAACTTCCTTCTGAAGGATGCACTGGAAGGAATGGTGAACGGAAGAAAAGTTCGTTGCAGAAGAATGTTATATCACATGTTAGACGACATTAAAATACGAGGTTTGATTCCTATGCTGTAGCCCTGACCTATTTCTAGTTGAACTAAAATTTATATTTTATGGCACACAAATGATTGAAATATGTTATGGCTACATGCCAAGTAGCAAGTCTGTACATGTCCGCGTTGGCTCGTAGCAGATGTTCGAGTGGACGGAGTGTTGCGTCAGTATAGAAATAATTGATCCTGTCGAGCAAAGAGCTGAAACACATTTGTTTTATCTGATATACAAATGATGTTTTCTGAAATACATTTGACTTATCTGATATGCAAATGATGTTTTCTGAAATACATTTGACTTATCTGATATATAAATGATGTTTTCTGAAATACATTTGACTTATCTGATATATAAATGATGTTTTCTGAAATATATTTGACTTATCTGACATATAAATGATGTTTTCTGAAATACATTTGACTTATCTGATATGCAAATGATGTTGACTCAACTCATATACAATTGATGCCTTCAGAAATACATTTGACTTATTAGATATACAAATTATGTTTGGTATATGATATATCGTTGATGCTTTCTGAAACACATTTGACTTATCTGATATATAAATTATGTTTTCTTAGATACATTTGACTTATCTTATATATAAATTATGTTTTGTGAAATACATTTGACTTATCTGATATATAAATTATGTTTTCTGAAATACACTTAACTTATCTGATATGCAAATGATGTTTCCTCAAATGATATACAAGTAATGCTTTCTGAAATACAATTGACTCAAGTAATATACAAATGGTGTTTTCAGAAATATATTTGACTTATCTGATATATAAATGATGTTTTTTGAAATACATTTGACTTATCTGATATATATAAGATGTTTTCTGAAATACATTTGACTTATCTGATATCTAAAGGATGTTTTTGAAATATATTTGACTTATCTGACATATAAATGATGTTTTTTGAAATATATTTGACTTATCTGATATACAAATGATGTTTTTGAAATATATTTGACTTATCTGACATATAAATGATGTTTTTTTGAAATATATTTGACTTATCTGACATATAAATGATGTTTTCTGAAATACATTTGACTTATCTGCTATATAAATGATGTTTTCTGAAATACATTTGACTTATCTGATATATAAATGACATTTTCTGAAATACATCTGACTTATCTGATATACAAATGATGTTTTTTGAAATACATTTGACTTACCTGATATATAAATGATGTTTTCTGAAATACATTTGACTTATCTGATATATAAATGATGTTTTCTGAAATACATTTGACTTATCTGATATATAAATTATGTTTTCTGAAATATATTTGACTTATCTGACATATAAATGATGTTTTTTTAAATACATTTGACTTATCTGATATATAAATGATGTTTTTGAAATATATTTGACTTATCAGACATATAAATGATGTTTTTTTGAAATATATTTGACTTATCTGACATATAAATGATGTTTTCTGAAATACATTTGATTTATGTGCTATATAAATGATGTTTTCTGAAATACATTTGACTTATCTGATATATAAATGATGTTTTCTGAAATGCATTTGATTTATCTGATATGCAAATGTTTTCTGAAATACATTAAATGATTTATCTGATATACAAAATATGTATTCCAAAATCCATCTGGAAAAGGTATAGTAAAAGTATTAAAATATCACTACATACAAGAAGGCAAACATTTACAGAAGTCCACTGTTCGATTGATGTCTGAGTCTAACTGCCAACTGCCTGGCTAATGAACTCACATTGATATAAATATTCAAACTGCAGGCAGGCGTGTAAGAAGCAGTCCCCATCCCTCCCCTCGGCGACGTATCTTTTATTTTGCCATTCCTCTCACATGTAAATGCAATTATTTCCCAACCTTCCATTACATGTCGTCGCAGCTTCAATCTGGAAGCTTTTTCTCCCATCAATTCTTCATCTCAACTTGAGTGCTTAATGTACGCCGTTAAATTCAAAGCACAGCCGAAAGTCAGTAACCTGAAGCGGCAACAGGCCAAGCAATTAGCTACTAAGCAACTTATTAAAACATCTACCAGATTTTAATGTGTAATTATGCCCGCCCGTCTACAGTCTTGTTAGCAAGTACGAAAGAAATCCGTAGACTTTATACAGAAGCCAGATTATAATGGAAGGGGACGTCAAAATACAAATGAATATGCCATATGGTAAGCGACAGATGGCCAGATTTTTCCTGAGAAAAACACCGCGAAATAGAAAACGATTTGCATTACAATGGAGAGTTACCAACAACGAGAAGAGGCTACGTCACAACATTCTTAGTTCAAGGTAAAATGATAGCCTACCCTTCCTCCAAATCGTGGTTACTTAGCAACCCGGAACATTGAATTACTGGAAAAACTAATGAAGTTTGTGGCATTCCCAGACATACGTCACTCAATGATATCATTAAAAGATCTTTGACTTTTTGTGGCATCCCGTCTCTTTTGGAACCATCGCGCGGATGGTAAACGGTCGGATGGTCTGACCTTAATTCCATGGTCTAGAGGAAAATCTTTACTTTGGGACTCCACTTGCGTTGACACTCTAGCTCCATCTCACTTGCCGAATACCTCCAGACGCGCAACATCTGCTGCTGAATTAGCCGTGAAAATAACGTCAATAAATATGTTCATCTTTTAGACAATTATATCTTTGTGCCATTTACTGTGGTGACCTTCCGTCCTTGGAGTCATGACGCTAAAGTTTGGGTATCTCAAATCGACCAAATTTTGATCTCCATTACCGGTGATCGTCGTTGCACTACTTATTTGCGTCAACGTTTAAGTATTGCATTTCAACGCGGAAATGCAATGAGCGTTTTGGGTACCCTTCCCGAGTCCAGCCCTTTGGCTGAATTTTTTCTCTTGTAAAATTTATTTAGTATAGATAGATATTTTAGAAATAATTTATTTTTTCATTACAAGATAATATTTTATATAAAAATTATGTTATATTATATTATATTATATTATATTATATTATATTATATTATATTATATTATATTATATTATATTATATATTATTATTATACTAGTGGCTTGTGCAGCAAATGCTGCAAAGTAAGTTCATTAGACGTTCAAATAAACATTTTTCAGATTTATTTACAATGAAGAATACCAGACATTCCGAAAGTTATTTGCTTCCATAACAATGAAAGATACTCTCTCTCGAGCCAATACTGAAGAGAACCACGCATATAAATATCTACACCACACCGCCATCAAATATACGAAAAAGACCCAACCCCACTTGATTAATAATTATAAATATTTGATTTTTAATAATATTATTATCTTACGTAAGTTTCATAGCTTTCAGTAACATATACTATATATACTATATAGCTGCAATTCAGTAAAATATAGAAATCAAAATCTAATTTAAGTTATTCTCTACATCTATTTATATAACCCCAAAACGTTTCACTTTCATATCAATATAGCATTAATATGTATAAATAATGAAAAATAGTCACATCATGGCATTAACTACAATAATATTTCATTTCTAATGGTAATAATGTCATCAAACCACCTCAAGTTTTGTAGTTTTTAATATCCAACACACAGCTGTACCCAGAAAATTACACACCACAGAATCGAACCTGTAAATTATTTTTACTAAGTTAAGTTTTTAATAACCAATTTAATTTGAGCTCTAAATATGTCAGCATTCTTGCAGATCACGGCCTTCGTGTAATATTGTTTACTGTAGTGTGTGTTTTGTTTTATTATGAAATGCAACACGGCTGACTTGATGCTCGCTTCGCTTCTCCTTTACAAAAAAAAAAAAAGCGAAGAGAATATCAAGTCGGCCGTGAATGCTATTAGCTAGTTCTCAAAACTGACGACAGATGGATTTTGGAAAATAGGAAAATTATGTTTAAAAATTGACATTTCACTGAAAACTACTATTTTTCCGAAATGAGTTCCAAGCTTCAAAATGAGGGGTCATTTATTAAAATTCGTCCAGCTGTTTTCCCGTAATTTCCATTACCAGATCAAATTAGACAGACAGACAGACAGACAGACAGAGAGACAGACAGACAGACAGATAGATAGATAGATAGATAGATAGATAGATAGATAGATAGATAGATAGATAGATAGATAGATAGATAGATAGATAGATAGATAGATAGATAGATAGAGAGACAGACAGACAGACAGATAGATAGATAGATAGATAGACAGACAGACAGACAGACAGACAGACAGACAGACAGACAGACAGAGAGATAGATAGATAGATAGATAGATAGATAGATAGATAGATAGATAGATAGATAGATAGATAGATAGATAGATAGATAGATAGATAGATAGATAGATAGATAGATAGATAGATAGATAGATAGATAGATAGATAGATAGATAGATAGATAGATAGATAGATAGATAGATAGATAGATAGATAGATAGATAGATAGATAGATAGATAGATAGATAGATAGATAGATAGATAGATTGAAACCAAAAACATTGTATTTTTGCAGTGAGTAAAAACACTACGAAATATTATGTGGAAACGAAAAGAGAATTATTTGTTGATTTTCTTTTTTCTCTATTACTAAAACTATTTGTACTTAGTCTGTTACAATCTATATACATAAGATATAACATATTTTTAAATAATGAAACACTGCAATTTGACGACGCAATGCATGGCAAAAACACACACTTTAATTATGCTCCTTATTTATCTTTAATCCGTCATTTAATAATCCTAAATCATCTGTGGATTTATCTATCGCCAATAGACTTTGTGACGGACGGAGAAAACCGGGTTCGAACCCACGACAGAGCGCAGAAGTGCTAGGAGAGTTAGTAGCTGTAAAAAGCAATGCATTAAAATCAATCTTTCGTGAAGCAAAATTTGTTTTTAATTTTTGTCATTCATTCATATGAACTAAATAAAAAATGTCAAAACAATTCAACTTAAATATGTACGAATGTGTTAGAAGCTAGAACGACATGATGCTTAGTTTTCATTTCGGTCCGCACACTTGTAGGATATAACAGCGAGTCTCCATGACGTCAGAGCAGCTGTGAGACAGACTGGGTGACCCGTGGAGTGTCAAGAGGCCATCATCTTTCCAGTCACAAAAGCATTACACTCTATTACCTAAACGAAAAACATCACTCCTTTCCACCAGCTAGATTGCATTACTCAGCAGAGCGTACAGTACGTTCAGTGGACAATACCGTAACGTCCAGAAGAAGTTATTTATATCTGTGACGAAGACGGAGTAATCCGCATGTATGCAGTCTCTATTGAAAACAATTAGTTTAACATCTGTTTTGACTATGGCACCGGGCAACCATCAACACAAACGAGGCGGTTTCAGTCGCTAGAGTATTAAAAAGTATCCTTGAATTCTGAAAGGCACGTTTAAACTTTTGCACTTAAAATTAATGCGTTTCTTTTTCATATCCCTGCAGCAACACCCTTTACTTTGATCCACTATAATGAAGATTGCCATTTGAATAAAACTTCCCAATCAATGTTGCCAACTCAAAATTCCATTTACCGCTGCACAAGCTTAAAAAACCGCTAAACTGTACTTTAAAAACTCAAGATTTTTCTTAACACATCACTTCCAAATTTGAAATACAAACTAGACAGTTTTAGGAACTGGAGAATTTTATAAAAATGTAGACTAAATTATGGAAAGTATGCATCACTTCGTAGGCTCTATATTCTATGCAAAATCGTAAGGACAATTAAATCTGAATATTTTGCATTAATATCACCTTATATCATTTACATCGAGCTTTCGAACTATCACCGGCAACTTCTTCCACCCAATCTTTCAACACATTATGTTTTTCTTTTCTGTACGTATGGAGTTTTACGCGGCATTTTTCTTCAAAACTGAATGAAGTAGATCAAGAATAATATACCCGACACTTCGGAAACAATCACACCAGTCGGTTCGAAATCTGATTTCACACTGAGCTGGAGACGTGCCTGCCAACAGTGAGTCTGGTTTTAAGTATGTCTGTGGTACATAAACTACAATGCGGAATGATAAATCAAATAATATGTAATATAAGACGACATTAGGATATATGGATCATATGAGGACACAAAGAGGAAGCCAGAAAGTAGGAAAGGCCGGATAATACTGGGTTTGCAGTGAAAGACCTGCCCATGGGCAGAAAACTATGAATGAATGAATGAATCATAATATAAGTTATCATAAATGAAAATAATAATTCAGTTCATTATCTACTCTTTATGATTAAACATATCAATTCATTTACAAAAACAATGCCTACACTAGACTAAGAGTTTAACGAATGTGGCATACCTTATTTCTACAACAATGGATGAGGCAGGAAATGGACATGGTTGTACGAAATCGAGTTATCACAAAACATTGATATTTTATACTCCCACAATGAAAAATTATGATAATACCATATTAATCTCTGGTTTATGATTGACTAATGTTGTTGTCCTTAAATCCAGACGTTTGAGATGGGCAGGGCATGTAGCACGTATGGGCGAATCCAGAAATGCATATAGAGTGTTAGTTGGGAGACCGGAGGGAAAAAGACCTTTAGGGAGGCCGAGACGTAGATGGGAGGATAATATTAAAATGGATTTGAGGGAGGTGGGGTATGATGATAGAGACTGGATTAATCTTGCACAGGATAGGGACCGCTGGCGGGCTTATGTGAGGGCGGCATTGAACCTTCGGGTTCCTTAAAAGCCATTTGTAAGTAAGTAAGTAATGTTGTTGTCCGCCAGTACATATACAGGGACATCATTTTATTTTTACTAACATTTTTAATATTAACCTGTCTATACCTTTAGAGAACCGGAAACACCGCTTGCTCCCCCCTCCAAGACTGGAGTTCGATGATACTGGCGTAAAACACAAATCACTCTACTAGGTATAGGAAGGAAGAAAAGTAGTTCATCCATTTACGTAAACTAGGAAATATCGCGATTTTGAGTTTGATAATTTTCATTAGGCTTTTCTTTAATCAAAGTACAGTACTGTATTAAGAATAAGTGTTTTTACTCACGAAGTGAGTTATCCATGCGAACGTATTCATTATGCAGTGTATAGGCCTACTGTCTACAGCACATTAGCGTACAATATAGAGAAAGAAGTTAAATTGAAAAATAGTCATAATATGAATATTTAAACACAATTTTGAAAATGGTGGCCGTTCATTTCGATACAGGCTTCAGTTCTTTTGTGCATATTATCGCACTATAGACTATTGCATCTAATTCCAATTGCCAGTTTCGTCCTTCGTACTAGTAACTCATGTTGAAATAATTCTGTACCTACTCTACGTACTGTAAATTCAATCTTCACTTCTGCCCGACCCGAAAATATAAAATTACTCAGACATGCTATCTACTGTCCGTCCAAGTGGCTATGCCGCAGGATTGTAGAAAGGGAGGAAATCACGTGACAGTTAATTACTTAACGAGGCCCTTTTATTTAAGTTAAATTAAATAGCTGTATAATATTACGTAAACGCCCAATTCCTAAGAGAAATTAATGTTTTCAGAAAAGAGCTAAGACAGCCCGGCTTTTACAGAGGGGCGAGCAGAAGCAGGTGGGGGAAATCGGGATGCGACGTAGGCAAACGGACAGTACCTGTGCGAAAATATGATTCAATATTGAAAGCTCTTTCGTCACTGGAAAACGCGAACATATTTCTGGAACGTACTATACTCAGTAACTCAGTACTGCTTACTATCTGCGGTCTTGGCTCTGTGTGGAGTTGGAACTTCATTAATAGAAGGGGTGGGAGTGAAGTACATTCAAAAACTCAGGTACAATAAAAATTGAAGTAAAAATAAAATGATGTCCCTGTATAAAATCAATATAACATCTTTATAGAAAAAAAAAATATCGTCTGTCTTTGCCGGAATCATCAAAAAACGCCAAATAAATAGCTAGCCGCTGAAGGTAAAATTGTGCAGCTGGCCGTAGTCCTGAAAACACCAGATTTAGCTACAAAAGCTCTGACTTGGCAACACTGTTCCCAAGCACTTGACAACAATCAACTTAATTGAAGTCCCATCTTCAAATTCGATCATCCATTTGACGAATGTCAGAGATTACGAACAATGATGAAATGAGAATTAGATCTCTGAAAGAAATTAAACATCTGTCATTCGCCAATTTGTCTTAATCATGATTGGTGAAAACGACAGTGTTGCAACCAGTCGTGGTAAGGCGATGAAAATATTACTTTTAGGGAGAAATTTTGCCACAGTTTTTATTGCAAAGGACGAAAAGTAATTGCTTAATATATTTTGTCTAAAATCTGGAAAATGTACAGTGCATCAGTTATTCATAGATTTCAAAAAGGCATATGACTCGGTTAAGAGAGGAGTTTTATATGATATTCTTATTGAATTTGGTATTCCCAAGAAACTAGTTCGATTAATTAAAATGTGTCTCAGTGAAACGTAGAGCAGAGTTCTTATAGATCAGTTTCTGTCAGATGCGTTTCCAATTCACTGCGGGCTAAAGCAAGGAGATGCACTATCACCTTTACTTTTTAACTTCGCTCTAGAATATGTCATTAGGAAAGTCCAGGATAACAGAGAGGGTTTGGAATTGAACGGGTTACATCAGCCTCTTGTCTATGCGGATGACGTGAATATGTTAGGAGAAAATCCACGAACTATTACGAAAAACACGGGAATTTTACTTGAAGCAAGTAAAGATATAGGTTTGGAAGTAAATTTATTTTTTATTTTATTGGGTTATTTTACGACGCTGTATCAACATCTCAGGTTATTTAGCGTCTGAATGATATGAAGGTGATAATGCCGGTGAAATGAGTCCGGGGTCCAACACTGAAAGTTACCCAGCATTTGCTCGTATTGGGTTGAGGGAAAACCCCGGAAAAAACCTCAACCAGGTAACTTGCCCCCACCGGGAATCGAACCCAGGCCACCTGGTTTCGCGGCCAGACGCGCTGACCGTTACTCCACAGGTGTGGACTTTGGAAGTAAATACCGAAAGAACAAAGTCTATGATTGTCTCGTCACCAGAACATAGTACGAAATGGAGATATAAAAATTGTAAATTTATCCTAAAGGTGAAAAAATGTCTATTATTATTCGGTTGAGAAGCTTTTGTCATCCAGTCTGCTCTCAAAAATCTGAAAGTTAGAATTTATAAAACAGTTATATTACCGGTTGTTCTTTATGGTTCTGAAACTTGGACTCTCACTTTGAGAGAGGAACAGAGGTCGAGAATAAGGTGCTTAGGAAAATATTTGGAGCTAAGAGGGATGAAGTTACAGGAAAATGGAGTTACACAACGCAGAACTGCACGCATTGTGTTCTTCAATTAACATAATTAGGGACATTAAATCCAGACGTTTGAGATGGGCAGGGCATGTAGCACGTATGGGTGAATATAGAATATTCACAGAGCGGTACGCCCTCATACCCATAAGTCATAAGACATTGGAAGAGGAGTAACGTTAAGTACTCTGAATTACTGACATCAACGTCCCCTGTTATAAATGCAAACGTTTTAATACACATAGCTGTGAAATAAAGACTTTGAAGAACTTTGTAGACAAGTGACAGAGTAGAATGTTTCACGTCTAAACCGGACTTATGAAATCGTAAGAATGTAGCGACATCAACAAACTGCAGACAACTTCAAACTACATGCAGCTGGAACAATATTGCACTTTTTTGTCCTTGTCGGTTTGAGAAATAGCAATTACAACACAGACAACAACCAAAGACAGCCGAAAATAGCTGCTGTACTACTCGGCTGCAACACATCTGTCAATAAAACAAGCAGAGATGTGATATGAGGTACAAACAAGAGGAGAGTTCCTTATCGGGAGGATTTAATGGAGGCCGACAACCAGTGGCGTTAGCACGAGGAAACGAGAGGCGGCCAGTGGTGGTGTTAGGAAAGGCTAAGACATACATGGGCACAATTTTCGGTTACGTGAGACACTCGATTTGAAATAGTTTGTTTACTAGGAGAGGAGACTGCAGAGTAGGATGGGAAATATAAACTGCTGTGACCTGCGTCACCTTATCGTAATCGCTAAGGCGGTCAGTGGCGAACTATTAGGAAAGCGCTTGGTTAACGTGAGAGACTCGAAAACTTCTATTCAATTTGGCAAAATAATTTGGCAGCTTTAATCATAAACCTCTTTACTATTTCTCCATCATTGAATTGATTTAAATCACAGGCGAGAAATTGAGTAACTAGCCAATAATATTCCATCACGTTGTCTACGTTTATTTTCTTGAATATTCTGGCGTTTCGCAAGATTACTTAATAGATTTGCACGTTCTCGACCTAAAATAATTTCAGAAAATCATATTTCGTTTTCTACGCACATTTGATATTTTTTTATACATTTCTTTTGGAAATAATACGTACAAACAACATTTAATTCATCGTACCTTTTAATGCAGCGTGTTTAAGGTATAATGTCGTATTTAGTATACTATGCAAATGTTAAGATCATAAATTTTCTTCGGAATAGTACAAAAAATAACATTTAATTTGTCCTACCTTCTAATTCAGCATGTTCTTTATGACATAAGGAGTATTAATAATGTCGTATATTAAATTTATTAATGCCTAATAGGATTTTCGAGCATAACATACATCGTATGTTCTCCCCTTCTAAACAGCAAAAAAACTCTTCCTCCCATTTCTCATGAAATAATCGTTTTCTAACGCGTACACACTGCTTTGATAATGCCATTATGCCACCACTGATATTGCTTAAGAAACTGATATAGATCCTGCCCACGCCTAGGAGCTGCGTCAGGGAGGAACGGGGACTGTGAAGATGATGTCACTCAGAGCGATAAGCTCTGTGAAGGTCAGTGAGGCATTATTTCTCAAGTGAGGCACGATGCCCATCTATGCCATAACTGCTATTTTGAACATGGTTCTTAATCAGTAGCGGCCAGTGATCGAAATCCTCGGTGAGGCCAGATGCAACTGGTTTAATTGCCTCCGATAGGAAATGTTTATGATATTAATTATTATTGTTATTATATCATTAATATCATTATTACTGTATTATTATTATTATTAGTCTATTCTTATTATTATCAATGAAAAATAATAATTTCACTCACCAAATAAGCTGTTATGCTGTGAGTTTCAGTCATTGTTTCAGTGTGATGAAGCAACCCATATTATGTGTTGAAATTCCCCTTTCTTTCTTTTCTTTTTCTTTTTTTTTCTTTGACAGCAACAAACAAGGCCAAGAGAAGTTTATTTTGCAACACATTACCACATAACCATTTATGTTGCCCATACCAGGATGCAATAGAAACTCGCGTTTTAAGATTATGTGTCAGAAAAATTATCAGCGATGTCGTAGGTATCTCGGTAGTCTCTCTCTTTATTTAAAACTTCCTTTCTTTTAGTATTATTTCTTCTCGAAAAAGGACACTCTAACAATGAATTAACTGCACCAGCATTACTTCTCTCATTTGTTTCTGTTTATATTTTCCCGAAATACATAACAACATTGGCCCACATTCACTACTGTACTACGAAATACAATAGTAGAACACCCTCGCTTATATGTCATAAACTGAGACATAAGGGGAGAGAATCGAGTGGGTTTCTGCCTCCCAAAGAGCTGGAATTTTGTTATTTATGGCCTAGTTAGGAAGACTAGTCACCACTGCTATTCCCACCCCACTCTACCCTTGAGGCCGGCCCATGGGGACGAGTGAAACCTGACCAAGCCAGCCGAATTGTGCCTCAGCTACAACGTTTTAAGCGTAAACTCAAAGCCCGCGAAAGGACATGAAATGCATTAAGCGAGACCCGGCACGAACGATTCTGGCCTCAGGAACAAATTTTACTGCAAAACAGCTCTATATACATCACAAGCCAGACCCGGCACGAGCGATCCCGGCCTCAGGAACAAATTTTACTGCAAAACAGGTCTATATACATCACAAGCCAGACCCGGCACGAGCGATCCCGGCCTCAGGAACAAATTTTACTGCAAAACAGGTCTATATTCATCACAAGCCAGACCCGGCACGAGCGATCCCGGCCTCAGGAACAAATTTTACTGCAAAACAGGTCTATATACATCACAAGCCAGACCCGGCATGAGCGATCCCGGCCTCAGGAACAAATTTTACTGCAAAACAGGTCTATATACATCACAAGCCAGACCCGGCACGAGCGATCCCGGCCTCAGGTACAAATTTTTCTGCAAAACAGGTCTATATACATCACAAGCCAGACCCGGCACGAGCGATCCCGGCCTCAGGAACAAATTTTACCGCAAAACAGGTCTATATACATCAGAAGCCAGACCCGGCATGAGCGATCTCGGCCTCAGGAACAAATTTTACTGCAAAACAGGTCTATATACATCAAAGTTTTCAAATGCTTCTACAGCGATATATGCTTCATTCAAATAACTAATACATTATATAAAAACACAAAATTTGATTTCAGTTAAGCCAAGTGACTGAGGCCCGGCCTCACTTGCCTCAGTCAATCAGCCGCCACTGAGTTCTTTATCTGAATCGGAACATATGCAACAATTCCAGAGAAAGAACAACCCTTCTCATCTGCTGTACTGTATAAACATGTGATGATGGATTACATATAATTTACAAGGCGGCGTTCACAAGATATTCACCTCATTTCCTCATCACAGAACAAACATCTCTGTTTATAAACAAGCGTGACAAGACATTTCATAAGCAGCCGCTCTCATTCGCAGCACCTGTAGAGTAACGCGGTGAAAGTAATTCCAGCTAGCTGTGTAAACACGATCCGACACGACCTGCAGAGATACGCAGGGGAGTTGAGAAGTCTGCGAAAACAAGCTGCAGCCTTGCAACAACAAAATTTATTACTCAGGCACTTCTTAACAGTGTTGCCAATTCAGCGGTTTTCCCGCTAAATCTAGCTTTTTTTGGATAACCATCTCGCGGTAAAATTATATTATCCCGCTTAGCGGGAATACTAGCGGTTTTTAATCTTTAAAGTTTCTGAAATGAAATTCATATTAGCATTATAAGCGGCTTTCATAATTACATTTAATTCGTTTAGTGTGTGTTCTGTGAAATGATGGATGTGTCAATGTAGTGATAATTCCATATTATATATGTTACCGTTAAAACCCGAAATCCGTCAAAACCAGTTTCAGCTAGTAAAAATTAGTTTAAGCAAATAAAGATAGAAAGTGAGTTTTCGTATAATCTACAATCAATGTCAGGTTAGGTTTGGTTTGTTTAGGTTTTTGTTTGGGGGGGGGGGAAACCTATACAAACCAAACTTAACCTGTCATTGATTCTAGATTTTACGAAAATTCGCTTTCTATCTATCTATATTTTAAAATTACTCTTTACTAGTTGAAACTGGTTTTGTCGAATTTTGGGTTTTAACGGTAACATATATAGTGCAATAATAATTTAAATATGTTGTGTCTGTGATAAAAGTGTTCAAAATTGCTTTATAGCGCCACATTGGCAATGAAAAAAATGTGCAGTATTCGTTACTTTGGCGGGTGGATGCTCTATCTTGACTATTACTATTATTATTATTATTATTATTATTATTATTATTATTATTATTATTATTATTATTATTATTATTTAATAACTCTTCTCGAGTTCTCAGGCAGGTGAGTTGGAGATTAGCTTCCAAGCTTTCGACGGCTAGCTCTGCCATCTTCTTCAGGGACGAAGTGATGTGGGACCACGTCTAGCCGCACACGTCTCCCACATCACTTCGTCCCTGAAGAAGATGGCAGAGCTAGCCGTCGAAAGCTTGGAAGCTAATCTCCAACTCACCTGGCTGAGAAATCGAGAAGAGTTATTCTATATCAAACGCCGGGAAAGCCTCAAGTCATACATTATTATTATTATTATTATTATTATTATTATTATTATTATTATTATTATTATTGAATAATAAGTATACATTAATTATTGTTATTGAATAATAAGTATACTGTTAATTTTATTTAACTCACAATAGGATTTTATTCTTCCAACAATAATTCCTTTCTACAATTCGCCTTAAACGCTCTCGTCAACAATTGGATTTTCACTCAACACAGTATTCGTTATAGCATTCCACCGACGACAATGACAATTTACTTGGACCAGTGCGAACAACAATGAACTGCTAATCTTAACTAATATTTACAAAGCACTATTTACAAATCAGAACTATCAGTTCTCAGTTCACAGTTCTTCTATCTCAGTCACTCGAGTTCACAGTATCTCGAACCACAGACCTTCAGAGACAGTTCACTGTACTCGAACTCAGGTCCCTCCAACTGCGGTCCACTGCACTCGAACTCAGGCCTGCAGATGCGGACGCACACTCGAGTCGAACTCCGGCACACAAGTCTGGCTTGCTTGCTCTGGCTTACTTACTGACTGAATAACTGAAAACTCTGCTGTCGTTCCTTCGCGACCGTAATTTATAACCACAGCGACGTAGCCTCGAAAGTTCGAATTCGCGAGTCTTCCACTTCGACGGATTTCTCGGCCTCTCTAGGCAAGCAGAAGATGCGCGCGCAAACTCCCTCTCCACTCTCTCGCCGCGTAGGCCCTTCCCCCTTACTTCTCTCCGCCGCGCGCCGTCCCCGCGCGATCTACTTTCTTGCGGGACGCTGGTCGTGAGTTCGAATCTCACGTCGCTGTCACAATACATTAAAATCTAGAGATATTTGCTAGAAAATCGAGGGTTTTCAAAAGTCATCTAGCGGGATTATACGAACAACTGTTGGCAACACTGCTTCTTAATGAGATTCAATCTACATTCATCTTCATCAGCGCTCAAGGATTGGTTTATATGGCCCATTCCGCATTATAGTGACTATTTTAACAAATAATCACATCGGAATATGTATGATAAGACTTTCTTGTGTTAAATTCTAACGTACCTTGTTTACATGTTTCGACCTTTTATGAGTCATCCTCAAAACTGGTCGTTGTTGGTCTTGGCGCTTCTTGTTTTGTTTCCTGTGAGGGTGTGTTCGTGTGGTGTAATGTAGAGTCAAAGAGTGTGTGTGTTCTGAAATTGAGTTGTGTGTTGAGAATATCGTTGGGGTGTGTTTTCGTGTGTCTGTATATTTCATATTGTTCTAGTGTGTTGAGTTTCTGGCTTTTTGGTTGGATGTGTAGTATTTCCATGTCTGTGATGATGTCTCTGTGGGTGTGGTTAGCATTTGTGATGTGTTCTGCATAAGTGGAGGTGTTTTGTAATTTTGTTATGGACACACATGGACATACTGGTGGCAGTCAAAAGTGCAGCTTTGTCTAAGTTTTAAATCGGGGCATTGTACTGTACAAAAGGGCTATTCCATCTCAAATCGACCGAAATATAGAGAAAATTGACCTTGCTATTTTTAAATACAATAAAACTTTTTCTGTCCGTTGACAGCTGTGATACAATGCTTTGTGCAAAGTTTGAGGTATCAGAACTTCATAGTGTTTAAATTTAAAATATTTAAATTTATCGTATTTTCATAAAATTAACAACTTTAAACTGTTGTGGCTCAGAAACCCTTCCACCCAATGATCAAAATCATAGTTTATTTTGATGCTGAGAAATTAAAGTTTATATTGACATATAAACAGATTTTCTTACTTGTTATGGAAATGGAGAAATTTAGATTTTTCTTCATTAACACGCCTTTGACCACGAAAAAAATATTTTTAAAATATATGGTTAGATTCCGCTTTGAAAGTACAAATAAACACATATTTTTACTGATGGTATGTTGATAAGAAAGTATTGAAAATATCAAATAAAGAAAAATAGTACGCGCGTGAACTAACCAGCTGACTGTGAGGCGGGAGCTAGTCGAGACAAGCAAGGCCAGGAGACAAACACGTGATGTGTCGTCTAGCAGTCATGGCTGTGCTAGCTTTATCACAGGTTTTCATAAACACAGGAGTAAAATGACGCCCAGCGCTCGCTTATCTTCAGCTCTCGGCCAGTGCGTGCGGTACTGCGCCGTTGAAGTCCAGGCGTGTGAAAATAATCTATTTAATACCCTCGAAACTTATGCCGAGCCACTAAGCAAACAATGCCGAATCCTCTTAATAATGCAAGGTTTTTTCTCAATATTATTTTACAGTTTTACAAATGGCCAAAAAGCCTAAAAGCAAGTAAAATCAGATTATCTGACTCTCTGTGTAAATAAAAATAAGGATCCTACTTCTTATCATAACCTACTAAATGTCAGCTTCAAAATGAGCTCTCGTTCAATGTTCTGCAGTAAATGGTTCCAGAGTTCTGAGCGCTGAAAGAGGCTTCTTTTTATAAAATACGCTAAATTTGTCGCTCAATAGTTCGAAAACCGTTTGACTTTCGATAGTATATTTTTGAAAATGCACTGTCCTCAGCACCTTGTATAAATAGGGAAAAATTAGAGTATAAAAAAATGCGAGGTTTTTTACTGATCGATTTCATATGGAATAGCTCAAAAGGAAGCAAACAAGTTAGAAAAGTTCTCCGTATCAAACTGCTCCTTCAACCGTTGAACACGGATATCAGAAAATGTCACTGAAACTAAATTCAGTGGGAGTGTTCATGAGAAGGATTTGGCTGCCGTGAAGTCTCCAGCCCAAACTCGTTTAGGGTCAGTCAGAAGTTATCGCTACTCTGGAGGAATGATGGGTCTGTCGCGTGACTTCGTAGGGGAGCAAGCAGCGTATCTATCGATTGAAGGAGCGCCAGGATTTAAAGCATAGCCCTGGCCGAAGACTGAAACCTAATGTCCTTCAGATACGCACGAACAGACGTACTTCGTGAAGACAGATGGACCAAGCCTCCAAAAAATGCGTTATCGAGTGTACGGGGGAGACGGGACAACCCCTGCATAACAATACGCAGACAAATATCCATTCCGTGCAAACAAACCAAGACTGGCTGGCTCAGAAAAAAAAAAGACATGCGTTACTTGGGAACGGCGGAAAGTAAAGATAAGTTGTACTGTAACTTTGTTATACAGAAATTTCACTTCGAAAAACACGGTGTGTGTTCAGAAATTTAGTTGTCTATTGACGATGTGTACTTTGTTCTAGAATATGCCATTAGGGAAGTCCAGGATAAGAGAGAGGGCTTGGAATTGAACGGGTTACATCAGCTGCTTGTCTATGCGGATGACGTGAATATGTTAGGAGAAAATCCACAAACGATTAAGGAAAACACGGGAATTTTACTTGAAGCAAGTAAAAAGATAGGTTTGGAAGTAAATCGCGAAAAGACAAAGTATATGATTATGTCTCGTGACGGGAAAATTGTACGAAATGGAAATATAAAAATTGGAAATTTATCTTTTGAAGAGGTGGAGAAGTTCAAATATCTTGGAGCAACAGTAACAAATATAAATGATACTCGGGACGAAATTAAACACAGAATAAATATGGGAAATGCGTCTTATTATTCGATTGAGAAGCTTTTATCATCCAGTCTGCTGTCAAAAAATCTGAAAGTTAGAATTTATATAACAGTTACATTACCGGTTGTTCTTTATGGTTGTGAAACTTGGACTCTCACTTTGAGAGAGGAACATAGGTTAAGAGTGTTTGAGATTAAGATGCTTAGGAAAATATTTGGGGCTAAGAGGGATGAAGTTACAGGAGAATGGAGAAAGTTACACAACACAGAACTGCACGCATTGTATTCTTCACCTGGCATAATTAGGAACATCAAATCCAGACGTTTGAGATGGGCAGGGCATGTAGCACGTATGGGCGAATCCAGAAATGCAGATAGTGTGTTAGTTGGGAGGCCTAAGGAAGAAAGACCTTTGGGGGGGGGGCCGAGACGTAGATGGGAAGATAATATTAAAATGGATTTGAGGGAGGTGGGATATGATGATAGAGAATGGATTAATCTTGCTCAGGATAGAGACCAATAGCGGGCTTATATGAGGGCGGCAATGAACCTCCGGGTTCCTTAAAAGCCAATAAGTAAGTATTGACGATGTGTTGTGGGTGTGTTTTTGTGTGTGTTCAGTTGTTTTGCTGGGAGGATGCGTTTGTGTTTGACTCCACACTTACTTCTTACAAATGGCTTTTAAGGAACCCGGAGGTTCATTGCCGCTCTCACATAAGCCCGCCATCGGTCCTATTCTGAGCAAGATTAATCCAATCCTTACCATCATATCCCACCTACCTCAAATTCATTTTAATATTATCCTCCCATCTACGTCTCGGCCTCGCCAACGGTCTTTTTCCCTCAGATCTCCCAACTAACACTCTATACGAATGTTAGGTGAAGAGTTTGACTCCACACTAACAAACATAAACGCACACCCCAGCAAAATAACTGAAGAAAACAGAAGAAGGACGTCACTAGTTCTGAAGATGGTTGATTCGAAGTCGAAACTAGTCAAGTAGGCAAGTTACAACTTAATTTTTCACTTTAATACATGAAAGTAGTAATTATAACCACAATCCTAAGTAATACAAAATGCGTAAGTGATAATATCAGTAATATTTCAATTTCCTACATATCGACGGCCCAGTTCAAAAGGAAAACAACTCAAAACACAAAGTTTTGAGAAACCTATATTTTAAAGCTTTATGTTACTGTGATCACTGAAATTATTCCAAACTGAAATTGCGGCTTAAGGGAAGAGAATGGTATTTTTTGGTGAAAAATGAGTAAATTTTCAAAAAAATCTTTTTTCCTTAAAATACTCTGTGATATGTGTAGAATACATTGTATAACATTTTGTGGGTATTTGTGCCCTTATCGGATGTTGAGACGCCATTTTTAAACTTCCTGCGCTCAGGATTTTTAAATCACACCGCCCTTTGTTTCTTGTTTCCGGAACTTCATTTTTTTTTCAAAACCAAATTTTTCTTCAAAATACTCTGTGATGTGTGTGGAATACATTGTATAACATTTTGTGGGTATCTGTACCCTTATTGGATGTTGAGACACCATTTTTAAAGTTCCTGCGCTCTGGATTATTAAATCACACCCCCTTTGATTGCTGTTTCTGGAACTTTATTTTTTTTTTTTGCTACATAGCCAGACAAAAATCGATATAATTTTTGAACTATTAAAGATATATGAATGAAAATTAGAATACACATTCTCTAGACTATTAGGAAACTTTTCTCTGTAACGGAATTTCCCTAATTGATTTCATTTTAAAAATAAGTCTCTCTGTTGCAAGAAAGAAAATAAAAAAAAATGTTATTAAATTTTAATTGTTTATTTTACAAATGTAGGAACTAATATCAAAATTCTGTTACAGATAGTGTGTAGAGCGTTCTTTTACAAATAAATTGTAACATAGTGTTTGAATTTATCTTTAAAAATGGCTTAGATATATCGCGTTTAGTAAAATCCTCCATTGGGTACATTTTTTTTTCAAACCTGGCTCCCAAATCATTTATTCAAAATATTTATATTTTGTTGAGTTGCTACAGCCATGAGCTCTCTACATACAAAAAATTAATATTTTACACCAAATAGGAAAAAAGTTTTAAAAATTACCATCCTCTCCCCTTAAATGAATAAAAATCGTACGATTTCAATTCACTTGTAATTAATAAATATAAAACAATAACTATCCAATTTTCTTTAAATAATAAAGGTAATAAAGCAATTTCATCTATACTTCAAATTAAAATGCATAATTCTGATTGTTCCGATATAAATTGCAATTGTTCAATTATTAATGAAGTTAATGAGGTTAAATACTTCGGTATAATTATTGATAATAATTTAAAATGAATTTCATTATATTTATAATAAATTACTTTGTTATTCTAAGAAATATTTTGTCGCTTAACTGTTTACGTGTAATTTATTTAGCATTATTTCAATCTATATTTATGTATGGTATCATAGGTTGGGGTGGAACTTATAAATCCAACCTTTATCCGTTAATTTTACTACAGAAAAAAAGTATTAAAAATTTGCTTAAAAAAGCAGAAAGATTACCCAACTGAATTGTTGTTTAAACATTTCAAAGTTTTCAACATTAAACAAATGTATTATTTTATTTTATTAATTAATATATTTTCATAGAAATTTTAATAACTTTGAAAGGTATATACATAAATATAGAACTAAAAATATGAATTCTCTGCGTTTGTCTGAACCAAAGTGTAAAACCAATGCAGTTTTTTTTTATCATAGCATGAGTCAAGGTCCCAGATTATTAAACAAATTTTATTCCAATAATATTTCAACCACGAATCCTCTCCAAATTAATAAAAAAATATAAAAAATTGTATTGGATTTATAGTTTGGGTTTAAACATATTAATAGTACATTATGCAACGAGCCTATAGCCTAATGATAGTAATTAAGACACGAGTATGTTTATGAAACGAGCGCAAGCGAGTTTCATAATTTTCATACGAGCGTCTTAATTACCATTATAGGCAAGTTTCATACGAATTTTTTTTTGCTCGACCATACTTCTAACTTGAAATTATTCATAAGTATTCATGTTATTCTTATCTGACTGGGGACCGGAACTGACCTTGTGCAATATCTTGTAAATTGTGAGATGTGCGCAGACGCGAAAGTATTGATTTTTTTCCGAGAAACAAATGTCATTGACCTTGATATAATCTAGAGAATAAAATAAACATTAATATTGATATAGTCTTGAAATTGATTTAGACATTGAAACAATGAGATGACAATTAACGCTAATTATTATAGTAACAGAACATAACCTTCTGCGACAGTATTGGATTTCCAGCCTCCGTGACGTTTCGCTAGTTATCTTTCGATTGCATATCCGAGAATAATCGATACTTGCTGTTTCATATTGCTACAATGGTGTTTTCTGATTGGTGGAACACCTGAACTTTAATGAATAGGTGTAATTTAATGAGGTCCATTAAAGGGCTGCTACCAAGTGTATAATTACTACATTTCGGCATGGTCGAGCATAAACATTATTTAATCTGTATTCACTCTCAATTTTAATTTTATTTTTGTCTGTATTGGAATCCCCTCCTGAGCACGAGTCTTACTCATTCAGGAGTGGCTAGTATATCTCTCATTGTATTTATTAATTTGTATTCATTTCAAAGTTACTAGCAATAAAATAAATAAATAAATAAATAAATTCTGTTAATGTTTTATATACTATAAGTTTCAAAGTAGAGTGTGAAGCTTTAAAATTCACTTTTCTCAAAACTTTAAATTTCGAGTTCTTTCCTTTTTTAATTGGGCCGTCGATATATCGAAACCCTAAAAATTAAGGGTAAAAGACGGGTGCATGGCGTATTACAGCTTACTGGTAAGAGTTACAGCAATTTCTGGAAGAATTTGCTCTAGATCTATAGCAGTCTCCTGAATCACACCTACAGAAAATGAAAAACTTTCATTTTTATTTTCCAGCATCTACAAGCGGAGCGTTACGCCGCTGCTGCTCTAAACTCCACAATTTATGTGAGGTTAGAGCGAAAATCGTTATTCTGAACGGCTTGAAATCCTCTTATCCATCCAGTTTAGCGGAGGTCTCACTGGATGGAGAATATTCCTGATGCCAAAATATCAAGTCGTAACGGGCCCTTATTCATCATCTCCACGTCGAAGGGATGAGAATAAATCGACCATAAGAAGATTCAGAGTGACGACTTCGAATGCAACCCGCAGAATCCAATACATCCCAAGATGGGATCTTCCTTTCGAGGTGCTGCGTCTCCATTTATGCACAGAAATGTTTGTAATAAAGATACATACTTCACAAGTAACGTGGCCAAAAGTATTTACACAAACACGGTCAGTAAACACGTGCAGTGATGCATCAACGATAGACATTTTTAGTAAACATTGTTAGGAAATCACGTACGTGCAAGATTTACACGAAGAGTAAAGATAAATCACTACGCAGCCATTCCAGTTCTCACGGATGTTATATTTTTACTATCTACAAACTCTATATATTGAAAATGAGATTACTATTGTCAACTTATATTATTAGAATCAATTTAAAAGATCAGTATCATTTTACATAAAAAAGTTGTTTGAATAAAATTTATTATTATTGCAGAAAATAAAGAAAAGTTTCCGTCACGGATGTTACAAGATTCGTGAACTCACTTCACACCTTATTAACAAAAAGTGTAAAACTCAGGTCTCTGCCTCAAGCAGAAAGAGATTCATTCTCATAGTGTCCATGTGAAAGCGATGTAAATCTCATGGCATCCAATTAGTTCACAAAAACATAATCGATAAATATTGTATACCTGTTTCTTCCATGTGAGGGATGTTACAAATGAGTTAATGTCCTTCATTGTTCAAGTTAAAAAAAACTGTGACATTTTTTAATCAAAATATTCACTTGAACTATAAGAATGTTAATTGTTATTAACCCAAACTACTGAAAATAAATGGCAAAAATAATATAGTACAGAGTAAAACGTTCCTTGATCTTGGAGCTCTGGAATTAACAGTGCAGACTCTCAAAATATTTTTCCAACAATAGCTCCTTGAATAACAGACATTAAGAGCTGATCTCTCTATGAGTAAGTGCTGCAAACCTAGGAAACAAAAAGTACCCTTATCTAGCCAAGGTCACTTAGATTCAAAGCCCATAAAACTTGTAAAATACTGTATTTTCCTTTTTAAAATAAAATACTAGAATAATTAAATTTACAGCCCTATCTATATCTTATACTAAAAATAAACAAATATTTCTGAAAAAAAAAAACGTTTTCATTGGAATTCCCAGTTTCCCTCGAATGGATCTATGACGCTGCCAATAAAAGATTTGATAATTCTCACAGAAATAGCATGTTTTCAGCACCCCTATAGAAAAAATTTCTGCGATGTATCAGGGATACATCGACACATAGAATACGTCACCCAGTTTCGGGAATGAAATTGCTGTTGTGTTGGTTTGAATGTTTTATTTCTGTTTCGGTTTACAAATGCAGGGTACGGGTCTATGATAAGAGGAGTTAATAATGAAGGGCATGCAATATATTTTCTCTCCACATTAAACAACATTCCAAAATTAGTTTCAGCTCACAACAATTTTTTCACTATGGTTCACTCAAAGTGTATCGTAGGTGCCTATTATCACGTTAATTTGGAATTACAAATCAAACGAGTGGTCGCACAATTACATTCCACTTCAATTATCAATATATATTAAACAATCTCTAATACGTGACTATCCATAATCTTATACAGCAGAAGCTATAACGTAACCTAAATAATATAAATAAGATAAATTACACAAAAGCTTTAATTAAGGATGATGAAAAAAAATTATTAATTTTAAAAGGTACAATTATTGAAAGTACAATGTTGGTAAACAAAGAAACAAATGCTAGCGAGGTGATAAAAATGTAGAATAAGCAGCCATGATTGATTGAAACACGTCGTGCCGTACCGTTTTATTCGTCGGAAGTAGTGTTACGTAGTAAACATGTGACAGTCAATGAAAAATCACAGGCATGACTGGGATTTGAATCCGGGCCCCTTACGTGACAGACTGAAGGTCTGACCACTCAGCCACCATAGGGCTTATCTTACGAGCATACAGTTGTAATGTAGGTGTAGCAGATTTTCATAAATAGAATAATAATACAAATTATTACAATACAAAAATAACTATTTCATGCCAATTTACCAAAAATAATTACAAATATCGTCTGATGCCGTAAATTTATAAATGAAGAAAAAATGTCTAAATTTGTGTACTAGTTTTGTATGTAATGCAATGTAGAGAAATAAAGTTCACCTCTTCATTTTTTGTGTACAATAACTTATTTCATTCAGGTATATCTTTTGAATAAAAATTCAAAAAATAATCTTATACGGTAATAGTATGCGCAAAATTGTAATTTTTTTAGTAAGTTATTTTACGACGCTTTATCAACATCTTAGGTTATTTAGCGTCTGAATGAGATGCAGGTGATAATGCCGGTGAAATGAGTCCGGGGTCCAGCACCGAAAGTGACCCAGCATTTGCTCGTATTGGGTTGAGGGAAAACCCCGGAAGAAACCTCAACCAGATAACTTTCCCCGACCGGGAATCGAACCCAGGCCACCTGGTTTCGCGGCCAGACGCGCTAACCGTTACTCCACAGGTGTGGACCCAAAATTGTAAAGGAGCTGAATAGTTTCATAACATTTTAAACAGTATAAAGAGAAAGTATGTGTCGCCTAACAGACTTTTGTGTTGTAAGATGTGGAAAATACTAATAAAAATGGTGGGATCGTGCTAAGTTTTGAACATTTCCTTCGGGGCAATGTATAGAAGAATATAACAACTTTCTATAAATATTAAGTTTATATTTCATCAGTAATTTTCTTTACAGTGTTTAACATCATTGTATTTTAGAATAACATCATTGTATAGAGCACATCTAGGTCAGAAAGCATGGGTAGAGATAACGGCTTGGTTAGAAAAGACAACGTACTATGGTAGGAACGATCATGATTTTAAAATCAAATGTAGGAAACAGAAAACGGATGTAGGTAAATTCTCATCTTTATATAGAACTATAAATGATTGGAATGATCTACCTGCAGCGGTCTTTGAGGGCTGTCCTTCCTTAAGGAGATTCAAGAATAACTTAAAAAGTTGTGTATAAAGTGCAAATTAAAATTAAGGTGACATTTAACATTTAATTTTTTAAGGTGACATGTATTTATCTAGCCTGACGAGTTACTTCCTTGGTTTGAATTGTAAATTATTTAAAAATAGCGTGTAAGAGGGTCTTAGACTAGAAATGTTTAGTTTAAATGTAGTTCTGTTTATAAGTATGCATAAGGGTGTAATTATTTGACTTATTTGAACTGTTGTATCAGTGAAGCGAACTGAGTCAGTGAAGTTATGGTTTTACAGTGCAGTGAACAGTTCCGATCAGTGATAATTTATAGCGTCAGTGAAATGTGTCCTAAAGTGTCAGTGAAATGTGTCATAGTGCCACTACAGTGAGTGAGATGAGAGTAAAGTGTAAGACTATTGAAACTTATGTAGGGCCTATACATATGTAGGTTGTATTGTAAAATTAGGTTATTTTATTTATGTTTTATTATTAATTGTGATTATTGTGTGAAATTGTATTGTGTATTCTTATTGTATTGTGTATATAATTGTATTGTGTATTGTAAATTTTATTGTGTATTTTTTATGATTTTATTGTGTATTGTTTATATTATGTATACCACTGCCGCCGGGTGCTTGCCCACTTGCAGTGTAAATAAATACATACATACATACATACATACATACATACATACATACATACATACATACATACATACATACATACATACATACATACATACATACATACAACGTGTGTGAGTAAAATGTCTAGATGAAGATTTAGCTACTTTCTTCACGCCCTTGTTGGCAACACTGGTCAGTATGACATAACATGAACGCAGATTAAGAACCAAAATAAACTGACGCTTGTGCGATGCTATCCAAATTGACTTTAGTCGTTTAGAATAACAAAGTATTCAAGAGTTGCAAGGGCCCCAGAATTCATTGGCTCAAGGTCGTCCACGCACGCTGATAGCTTCCTAAAACTGTTTAGAGTCGCAGTGGAGGAAGTGAAGTGACGCAGGAGAGCCCAGCGTGTGTGGCACTCGACTCTTTTAGCCATGCAGAGATGTTCTTGTCGCCTTATCAAATATGGAGTGAAGTGTGCCTGAAGTGGCCACCAACACTGGTTAGCACACCTGTTGTCTACACAATATAAGCCAGTCATCCACGTTTTAGAGCTGGCATTGCTTTCTACTTCCTATATCGATGGCTATATTACAGGCTGTAGAATTGTTGACGTGAAGAAAGCATACCATATTCCTAGGAAATTATCAACAGTAATCTGACTAGAGGTTTTGATTTATCTAGAGAAAATCAAAACTCGAGTGGGATTTAATTGACTATTACACGATTAGAAGAAAGTAGGCTATATAAAGATTAGAAGTAACGAAGTGTACAATAAAATATTAATTGACTTACAAAAATACAACTGTCTTCAAATGTATTATTGTAACATCTCAACATTACGCTAGATGGCAGTAGTGTTTTATGTTGATGTTTTCTTGTTACCGGTATCAGTTGTGCCAACTATGGAATCATCATTGAACTCTGTGGACTGTTACTAGTCAAGAAGGCTTTGTTGATTCAGTTTCATTTTTATTAAAACATTTGCATTCCACTTCAATCATCCGGATCCCAGTAATCAACGTCACTTGACAGATGATTTTCAATAAATCTTAGTATTAAACAACCTCTGTTACGTGACTGTCCATAATATCATATAGCAGAAGCTGTAACAAACATAACCTAAATAATATAAACAAGTGTTAGAAAAGTTTTAATTAGGGATGATGAAATAAACAAGAAACGTTTTAATTAACGATGATGAAATAAAAAATAAACATGGATAATTTTAAAAGAAACAATTATTCAAAGTACAATTTTCAAATTTGAATGTTTTAGTGGTTGGTGGTTCAGTTGATGTTATATTGGACGTGTGCGTAAAAGAAGTGAACACGTTGATGTACATGGTGTATCCCTCAACTCATTCAGGATTTCCGAATGGTGCTCTTCATTTATTTGTAAATAGGGTTTCAGGGAAGATGCATAGGTATGACCAGTGATCTTTATTAATTCTTGTTCTTGAATGCCAAAATGCGAGTCATATTTGAAAGTGATGTGCATCGACTGGAGTGGTTTGTAATTTTCTGTTTTTTGACGTTCAGACCAGTGCAGTTTGAAATGTTGGCAAACAAAGAAACAAATGCTAGGGTAGTGATAAAAATAAACAAATGCTAGGGACGCGATAAAATTAAACAAATGCTAGGGACGCGATAAAATTGTGCGATAAGCGATCATGATTGGTTGAAAGACGTCCTTTCGTACCGTTTTATTGGTCGAAAGTAGTGTGACGTAGTAAAAGTGTAATAGTCATTATAAGTGGAACGTAGAGCATGGTCACAGGAAGAAAAATACAAAAGATAAACTTGCGAATTCTAAATAAGGCAGTAGAGCAAATGAACAGCTTCAAATACTTGGGGTGTACTATAAGCACCCAACTTTTTTACCGCATACTTGACACATTACTATTTTTCCATCTGTAGTGAAAGCTTCGTCCATCGCAATCCATGATTTTATTTTTGTCGTTAGGGTTGAAGATACAGGGGCCATTTTAGTTAGTTAAAAGCAGTAGATAAACTCACTTGCACTTTATACTGTAAGTACTAAAACTAGAGAACTGAGTGAAATGAATGACACAACAGAACTGCAAGCACTGTTTCGCTTTACTGGACTAGGAGAAAATAAGAGGAGATGTGGGACACATGCATTTTAGCTGCTCCCTGTAAGAAACAAGTACCTATACCTTATTTTATTTCAAGGAGTGCAGTTCGGTGGCTCCTTTGAACACCCACTTACACATTTATGACTTCCTACACAAACAACTCTGACAATTCCATCCTGTCCCCTCGTCCCAACATTGTACAGTTGCCACAATCCTGGTGACCTTCGAAATTATGCAGTGAAACTGACGGGATTCTTGGAATTCGGAAAAGATGCGGCAACTCTGCCTCCACGTGGATTTGACGGGCACCTGTCAATTCTTCTGAACGAGGGTTGTGATTGGTTACTAACAAGAGAAGACAAGATTTCCGTCACAGTAAGGAAGACATTTATTTATGACAACCAATTAGTAGGGGGCAGTAGAAGGTCTGTCGGCAAAGTCCTTTCTATGAAACTGCACTCCATGAAAAAAAATAAAGTATACCAAAACCTCAAACTATAGGCATTTACAAACTGTTGTTTGAAAAGTGACATTCCTGTCTCATTCAGAAGGGTAGGATTATTCCAGCCGAGAACCATACTTTCTAATTCCTCAGAAAATCCCATTTCCGTATAGGTCTACTATATTTAAAGTAAAGAGGTCAAAGAATAACCTGAAAAGCTATTTATTTTAATCTTTCAACACCTTTCCAGTTTTTTCCTTTACTCCAGCTTCTTTTCAAAACTCGGCTACTTTATTGCGGCTCATGTCAGACTTGATAGGGTTTTCCCTGGAAGGATTAGGAAGAGGGTGGGTGAAGTTGCAAATTGCATGGCAACGGCTTGTTAAGACGTGTGCAAAACAATTATATCCCTTCTTGGGTAAGTGAAATGTTTTTTTTTTAATCTGTGTATTTCAAATATTGTAAACTTCCCCAGCAGAAGTTCCCCCCCCCCTTTAGTGAAATAGAAATTAATAAAACCACTAAATATGTAGATTTATGTAATACCAAGCCATAATATGTAATGTGGAGTAAATATGTAAAACTATGTAGTATCAAATTTAATATATTAATGGTAATTGCAAGATTCGCAAAGATTTGTTATTTATATATGGTTAGGTTGGAAGGAATATAATATGTAATTACATAAAAATCCGGTCCCTAATGATGATGATGGTTTAAATGTGTCTAATAAACAGTGAAATAAATTATAATGACGGTAATAATAATAATAATAATAATAATAATAATAATAATAATGCATAAAATAGAATGTATACTTACCAAAGAAAGATTGTGTCGTTGGAATATTCAAAGTTCCAGATACAAGACACTGCGCATGATCATGATCAGAAACCCAGAGCATACATACACGAGATTAAGCAAAACTGATTTACTATATTTAAATTAACTCTATTTAGTTTTTTTCTTGGAACTCCATCCTAAACTCACTTGAAAAACTGCAATGAAAATGTTAATATGTTGTAAATCTTAATATATAAAATTGAATGTGGGTATGTATGTATGTATGTATGTATGTGTGTATGTGTGTACGTATGTATGTATGTATGTATGTATGTATGTGTATGTTCTCTATACAAATCTACACGCTTTGACCGATATGTGCCAAAGTTTGCACATTTAACCTTCATAACCAGGAGAAGAACATAGGCTACATTAAAATTGTGCAAATGGAAGTTAAATTATTTAAATAAATAAAAAATAAAAATAAACAGATCAAATATACATGTATTATATTAAAATGCAAAATCTTCTACAGTCAATTGTTCTTTATTATTGTCTGTTGTATTCAACATAGACTTTCACGAGGCCTTGGAAATTTTAACACGAAATTAAATTACATTGTTGTTACAGATCATGAAGGCTAAAACTAGATAATTCATGCAATAAGTATCTTTACGCAGTCCAGGACCGTATTATGAATTTCTCGATGCAGTTTTGTAGATAGCGAGCAGACTGTTTTATCCAATTGAATTCTAGAATTCTTTCAAACTACAAGGATTGCTACCACATAATTTACTTAATATTGACTAGCCATAGTAGACCTACTATTGCGAAATATTGACTCACCAAAATTATGCACTAACAAGAATTTGTGTCAAAAACTCATGCGAAATGTAATATGAGTGGCAATATTAACTGGAAAAACGAAACAAGATGATGTTTTTATCCCACGTATTGCTATTATAGCCATTCGATTTTAAGCAATTATTATAAGTTATAGTAATATTTGTGATAATATTACAATATTATAATATTGCAATAATAATATAGAACCTATTTTATCGTTACTGTTAACCCGTCTCTTATTAATAAGTTATGGTCACTAATGACTTGGCCGTTTATAGAAAAATACGATTTTCTGTTGTGGTAGTGTTCTACATTGCCTTCTCCAGGAGAGTGAATTCTGATGAGTATAGTCTCCGTTACTGCAAAACACCCTGAAATCCATGTATTTGATAGAATCCATCCGTTACAGATTGTAGTTTGGCCTTGAAGGAAATTAAATATATTGTGGGCAGAAAGGCTTAATAATGCATAATGCCGTGGTACGATAAATATTATCACCAATCACAATGTTAAATATCTTAAATATCCCTGCAGCATAAGGTCTTAATGTTGTTAAAACTCTATTCATAGGTGAGATGGAATTATTTCGATTAATCAGTTTCTTTGGATATTAGTGGCACTTTCTTTAATATTCGTCACTAGGGTGGAGAAAACATAAGTAAATATGGTTCATTTTGGTTTTATATAGTTCCCTTGCCGAGGTCTCCGATAAGTCTAACACACAGTTTATTTAGAAATAGACCAAAATTTAAAACCCGGGCAACGCCGGGTAATTTAAGCTAGTAATCTATAAATGTTTCAGAAATTGCATTCCATTGCCATTCTACACTAAGAAATGCAAAACTCAGAACTGCTTGCAGGTCTGCTGTGGTTAGTTTTGCACAGACCACCATCAGGTCGATATTGGCAACAGAAGCGATGAAGACGCTATTGAATAACATGGCCTGGAGCTCTTGAATTGTGCAAGGCTTTTAGTGTTCGTAGAGGAGTCACTCTCTTTCTGTAAGAGCTGTTGGTGAAGAGTCTTTCTTTTGCCTACAACAGATTTCAAAACTCTGTCCCCATATAAAATGCAGCACTCGGGGCAAAAAGAAACAACACAAGCAAAGAGTGTTAACTTTTGATGTTACTTACATCTAGAGCCCTTATTTTGCGGTGAATTAAACTTCCCTAAAATGCGGCTTAAACCATATATATTTCGATATTTCGTACATTTTCAATAATAATAATAATAATAATAATAATAATAATAATAATAATAATAATAATAATAATAATAATAATAATACTTACTTACTGGCTTTTAAGGAACCCGGAGGTTCATTGCCGCCCTCACATAAGCCCGCCATCGGTCCCTATCCTGAGCAAGATTAATCCAGTCCCTACCATCATATCCCACCTCCTTCAAATCCATTTTAATATTATCTTCCCATCTACGTCTCGCCCTCCCCAAAGGTCTTTTTCCCTCCTGGCTCCCAACTAACACTCTATATGCATTTCTGGATTCGCCCATACGTGCTACATGCCCTGCCCATCTCAAACGTCTGGATTTAATGTTCCTAATTATGTCAGGTGAAGAATACAATGCGTGCAGTTCTGTGTTGTGTAACTTTCTCCATTCTCCTGTAACTTCATCCCTCTTAGCCCCAAATATTTTCCTTAAGAACAAACACCCTTAATCTCTGTTCCTCTTTCAAAGTGAGAGTCCAAGTTTCACAACCATACAGAACAACCGGTAATATAACTGTTTTATAAACTCTAACTTTCAGATTTTTTGACAGCAGACTGGATGACAAAAGCTTCTGAACCGAATAATAATAGGCATTTCCCATATTTATTCTGCGTTTAATTTCCTCCCGAGTATCATATATATTTGTTACTGTTGCTCCAAGATATTTGAAGTTCTCCACCTTTTCAAAAGATAAATTTCCAATTTTTATATTTCCATTTCGTACAATATTCTCGTCACGAGACATAATCATATACTTTGTCTTTTCGGGATTTACTTCCAAACGTATCTCTTTACTTGCTTCCAGTAAAATTCCCGTGTTTCTATAATAATAATAATAATAATAATAATAATAATAATAATAATAATAATAATAATAATAATAATAATAATCTATACTAATAATAAATCTGTAGCCGAAATTTGTCTGGTAATTTTCGATTTTCGAAAAATAATTGGTCCTAACATATATAATTAACCACCCTGAAACCGAAAATCGCTTTTTTGAAATTTTTGTTTGTATGTCTGTCTGTATGTTTGTTACCTTTTCACGCGATAATGGCTGAACCGATTTATATGAAAATTGGAATATAAATTAAGTTCGTTGTAACTTAGATTTTAGGCTATATGGCTTTCAAAATACTTTATTTAAAAGGGGGGTTATAAGGGGGTCTGAATTAAATAAATCGAAATATTTCGGTTATTATTGATTTTTGTGAAAAATGTTACATAACAAAAGTTTATTCAAAAATGATTTCCGATAAGTTTTATTCTTTACAAAATTTTGATAGGATTGATATTTAATGAGATAAATGAGTTTTAAAATTAAAATAACGCTATCTAAGACGGTGCAATGAATTAAGAACAAATGACTTCGTCTATAAGGGGCCTTGGACAACAACAATCGAAACAGGGGCCATGGACATCAACAATCGAAAGCTATTAAATATTGCCTACAGAGAATGTTTCTGTGTTTGTATGAAGTAATATCGGAAGCTAAATTAACCGATTTGTATAATTAATTATTATTTCACCATTGGAAAGTGTAGTTTCTCTAGATGGACATAATGCTATAATGTTATTACAGTAACGTCTGCGTAAATCAAGGACAGGTAAGATTAAAATAGCTTCTTATGCACAGAAAATTTGATAGGCTATTTTGTACATCGTTTTCTGTATTTCTTAAAATAATATTTATGTACACTCATTTTAATCTTAGAGAATTAACGAACAACGAGAGTGTATTGATTTAGTATGCAGTAATAGTACGTTAGCTTAGCAATCCATTATTTTATAATTCAAATTTTAACTATGCTCAATTGAATCGTGTTAAAATACATAAAATATATATGCAATAAATGCAATGCAAAAAAATTGGGTAATGAGCGAAGCAGATTATCTTGCGCTGTTGTAAAAGTTGTTCCCGGGATCAAACGTCCTATTTCAATTATGTAATTACTTTATATTTATTTCTAACAGGTGCAGCGGAGCACACGGGTACGGCTAGTAATAATAATAATCCTTTAAGCTCCGAAGGAGTTAAATCTATAATAATTATATTCTGCTGTAATTTAAGATAGAGAAAGGTGCAGACTACAAGACAAAATATACTCGTATGTTCCATGTCTTTAATTTCCAAAATAAACTACAGTTCGTAATCCGACGTTTTCAGCAGTGTCCTATATTTCACGTATTTGGCGGAAGCACTTGCACAGATGACGTGATGGTGACGGTGGCGTTTTATTGGACCGTTGATTGTCTGTTTTGCTGCACCATCTGAGTCACGTTCCACATTCCTCCTTTCCCATGGACGTCAGCAGTTCCCAGCATCGCACTGCGGACTTCATGCATATGGTCCAGTGCTTCAGGTTTAAATGCAGCTGAACAGTGTTTACGACTTTCTACTTCCAGTGTTGACCTCGTAAGATCAATCCAATCTGTCAGTCTTTCGGCCGGTTCCACCTACGAGCGTCAAACTTTATAGATGAGCGCCAGAGTAACAAGTGTGTGTAGTCCAAAGTCTTGCTAAATGGGAATCGTTTCATCAACACCGATCCATAAATAACCGAAGACCCCGTTGTTAGGCATGGAGTGCTAAAGAGGGACACCAATCGTTAATGAAAGAATATATATCATTTGAACTGGTAATGGAAATTACGGGAAAACGGCTGAACGGATTTTAATAAATGGCCCCTCATTTTGAAGCTTGGAACTCAAAGTTTTTCAGAAAAATAGTAGTTTTCAGTGAAATGTCAATTTTTCAACTTAATTTTCCTATTTTCCAAAATCCATCTGTCGTCAGTTTTGAGAACTAGCTAATTGCATTTCAGAATAAAACAAAACATACACTACAGTAAACAATATTACACGAAGGCCATGACCTGCAAGAATGCTGACATATTTAGTGCTCAAATTAAATTGGTTATTAAAAACGTAACTTACTAAAAATAATTTACAGGTTTGATTCTGCGGTGTGTAATTTTCTGGGTACAGCTGTGTATTGGATATTGAAAACTAGAAAACTTGAGGTGGTTTGATGACATTATTACCATTAGAAATGAAATATTATTATAGTTAATGTCATGATGTGATTATTTTTCATTAATTATACATATTAATGCTATATTGATGATATGAAAGTGAAACTTTTGGGATTATATAAGTAGATGTAGAGAATAACTTAAATTAGATTTTGATTTCTATATTTTACTGAGTGGCGGCTGTATAGTATATGTTACTGAAAGCTATGAAACTTAAGATAATATTATTAAAAATCAAATATTTTTATAGTTATTAATCAAGAGGGGTTGGGTCTTTTTCATATATTTAATGGGGGTGTGGTGTAGATATTTATATGCGTGGTTCTCTTCAGCATTGGCTCGAGAGAGAGAGTATCTTTCATTATTACGGAAGCAAATAACTTTCAGAATGTCTGGTATTCTTCATTGAAAATAAATCTGAAAAATGTTTATTTGAACGTCTAATGAACTTAGTTTGCAGCATTTGCTGCACAAGCCACTAGTATTATATAATCTGACTGTAACACACACTATTTTCTACTTAGAGTGTGAATAACAAAAAGGCTTAAACTCGACCTCAAGAAAACTTAAATAATTAAATTACGTAGGCTTGAGGAATAGTACTTTCTAAATACTTCTAATTATGGTGTAGGCCTAATGACTTATAATAACAAGGATAGGATGAGGAACCAGAAGGGGTGGAAAAATCAGAGAATGTGGAGAAACCAGAAAATGTTTAGCAGTACAGGAACCAGAAGAGGTGGTTGACCCAGAAGTGGAGGAACAAGAAAACATGTGAAAGAACTAGAAGAGGTGAAAGGGCCGGAAGATGCGGAGAATCTAGAAGAAGTGGAGGAACCACAAAAAGGTGAAAGAGCCAGGTGTGGAAGACCTAGAAGTGGACAGTACTGTTACAGTAACTTTTCTCTTGGCCATATGTCCCACCCCTTGTTTTCTCCCTTGAAATATGTATTTTACTCTCCTCTCTCTATCTATCTCTCAGAATGTCATTTAATGATTTTTTTTAATATTAAAGAAGAAGTAAAGAAATTGTTTTGCTTTACATTTTAATTGTACAACAAGATTGATTTAAAGAATACACCATGTAGCCCCACCGTAGATGCACACTTGTCTTGATGAATCTTTGCAGCACTTCTTCTTTATCAATCATTTTATATAATTCTGGATTCCAGTGCTGCAAAGGTGGACAATTTTTGTTTATGAACATGAAAAACAAAATAAATTAGGAACGGCAAAAGATGATCTAAGATCTGTACAGATCTCCACATACAAAATTTAGGAACCCATATGCCCTATGGCTCCGTACAGACAAGATTTTCTTTTCTCCATACAATTAATTTTAAAAATTGTAGGTTCCCACATGATGTATGGCCCCGTATGGCCTCCATCACAGCACTGAGTGGAGGAACCAGATAAGGTAAAAAACTAGAAGTAAAGGAACCAGAAGGGGTGTTGGAACCAGATAAGTTGGTGGAACCACAAAAGGTGGAGGAACCACAAGAGGTGGTGGAACCATAAGTAAAGGAACCAGAAGGGATGGTAGAACCAGATAAAGTGGTAGAACCAGATAAAGTGGTGAACCACAAAAGGTGGAGAAACCACAAGTGGTAGAACCACAAAAACTAGAGGAATCACAAAAGGTGGAGGAACCACAAGAAGTGGTGGAACCAGAAGAGATGATGGAACTACAAAAGGTGGTGGAACCATAAGATGTGGAAGAACCACTAGCAGTGCAGGAATCAGAAGATGTGATAGAGCCAGAAGGTGTGGTGGAACTCGAAAAAGTGGAGGAACCAGTGTGTGTGTGGAGAAACCTGAAGAAGTGCAGGAACCATAAGAGATGATGGAACCAAAAGATTTGGAAGAACCACTAGCAGTGCTGGAATCGGAAGATGCGACAGAGCCAAAAAGTGTGGAGGAACTCGAAGAAGTGGAGGGGCCAGAAAATGTGGAAGTACCAGAGTGTGTGGAGAAACCAGAAGAAGTGATGGAATCAAAAGAGGTAGTGGAAGATATGGAGGAACCACTAGCAGGGCAGGAACCAGAAGATGTGGAGAAACAAGAAGAAAAGAAGGAACTAGAACAAATGGAAGAATCAGAAGGTGTGGAGGAACTAGAAGAATTAGTAGAACCAGCACATGTGAAGAAACCAGAAGTCGGAGAGTAAGAGCAAGTGGGGAAGAAAAAAGTAATAAAATGAACGAAGGAATTAAGATATTTAATGTAAAATAATAAAAATCATAATGAAAACAAGCCTAGAGAGAAGAAGAAATTGAGGGTAAGAAGAATAACAAGAAAATCAAGTTATGAGCTAAAGATTAAGAAAGATACTGAAGAAGATAAACAGTTGAGAAAGAAAAATGTAGCAGATGAATACTCGTACAAGAAATGTTTTAACTACAGGAGGTCATTCTTGTGAGCATTGAAAACTGAACCTATTTCGTAGAAGAAGAGTACGCAAAATTTCTCTCCAGTTAAAGTCATAGAATGCAGTGTAACTGGCACACGGGTAATTGAACATCCAGACAATAGTTGAAAGTGCTGAAAGAAACGAATTAGAATGTTCTCAAAACAACGTCAGACTATCCCATCCACGGTTCCCAGAACATAAAGTTCAATGAGGCGCAATTTCCTCTGTTGGTCCAATTAACAGCGGGGATCTGAAGACAAAGCCCTTAATGAAGAGATGCAAGGTGTTCCAGCACAGCATGACAAATGGACGCGCACCGTGACTTCATTAACCAGATATAAAAAACAACCGGAAAGCACGACGGATATTTCCGTCTTGTGATGTAACGCCATTCGCTGGTCAGTCGCTATTTCTGATTCTCATAGCCCCACAGCCTGGGGGACGGTGCAGGGTCTGATTAATGCAGGCCGAGATTCTGCGGGTTCGGGACTGCCCACGGCGGGCGATGAGGCATTCGTCACCTCCGCTGCACTCTTTGTTGACAACGATACAGTGGCGGCTGTGATAGATTCTGAATGGTGCAAGCAATGATGGCTTCTGCCTATGGGAACAATAATCCATGTCAAATTTATTTTTTTTTACCAGAAGGACCATTACCACCAGAAGGAATACCAGAAATAACAACAGAGGGAGGACGTGTCTTGGACTGCGACGGCGTGAATATTTTAGTATATGGATCATCCTACTTAATATTGTGTTTTGATTTATTAAAGTATCAGGAAGAACGTATTTTTTATGCAATATTTCTTTTGTTTTATACAGAAGCACTATAGTTATTGTTACTATGGTAACAACTATAATGTAGACATATTGGTTTGTGCGAGATCGTGCGTATTTCCTTGTTTTCCGCACAGAACCAATACGCGGTAAGTGTGAAATACCACATTCAGTATTCCCAACGTAACACACATAACAATTTCCCTCTTGTTACCACTTAAGCGCGACATTCATTTTACTGCTTTAGGCTTTTAACATATTATTTTTAGAGACGTTTAACATAGTAATAATTATAAATTGGAAACTTACCACTGCAATTTCACCTAAATTGCAATGTTAATTATTGTTTTTAAATATTTGCAAAAATTAAGTAAAGTCTACTACTCCACGAAACTTATTGCATTCCTGATACAAGTAGCATTAAGGAAGCCGTAAAAAAATCAACAAGATTCCAGATGCCGAAGTTATTACTGCAATATGTTATATAAATAATATTGTTAAAATATTAAAATGAAAAATAAATCATTACATAACCTTACCGTTTGTTTTAAGTTCGCATTTATAGACTGGGGGAAAAAAAAAAAGACAGACATATATCACGGCCTGCTGGAGTATAGTAAACACAAAAAACATTTTATAGCAACAATGTTGAAGAAAGATATTTTGGTTTTCCGAAGTTGCCGTCATTAAACAGAAACCAACATGGAGATTTCATTGCAACTAATTAGAAATTCGTCTTTCAGGTATGTAATAAACGATCTTCGCACAAAATAATGTACGATACACGAGCGGTATGTTTGTTTTCATGTTCTCGGAAATTAAAAAAGCTCAACTACGTTTCGCTTTTTCAATCTTTTCCTCGAACATGAAAACGTCAACATACCGCTCTTGTAACGTATATTACTATTATACTCGACCATGCCGAAATGTAGTAATTATACACCTGGTAGCAGCCCTTTAATGGACCTCATTAAAGTACACCTATTCATTAAAGTTCAAGTGTTCCACCGATCAGAAAATACCATTATAGCAATATGAAAGCGCAAGTATCGATTATTCTCGGATATGCAATCGAAAGACAAGAATAAATTAATAACTCATCTATATTTGAAATAAAGTCAGTTCTGTTACTATAAAAAATAGCGTTAATTGTAAATAATATTCAAATAAATTCAATTTGTCATCTCGTTTTTCAATGTCTAATTCAATTTCAAGGTCATATCAAGATTAATGTGTATTTTACTCTCTAGATTATATCAAGGTCAATGTTGACATTTGATTCTCGAAAAAATCATACTTTCGCGTCTGCGCACATCTCACAATTTACGACGTATTGCACAAGGTCAGTTCCACTCCTCAGTCAGATAAGAATAACATGAATACTTATGAATAATTTCAAGTTAGAAATATGGTCGAGCATAAAAAGTCGTATGAAACTTGACTATAATGGTAATTAAGACGCTCGTATGAAAATTATGAAACTCGCTTGCGCTCGTTTCATAAACATACTCGCGTCTTAATTACTACCATTATAGGCTCGTTGCATAATGTACTATTTTAACACTAGTGCGAAAAGTAAGGCCACTTTTAACACTGACTTTCAATTATTTCCGCCGATTGTCAATTATTATTTTCCACCAGATGTTACACAGCAGCACTAGCAAACGATCAATAAAACGGTCCAACAATTCCAGGCACACTTTCAAGGGAGGGGGGGGGGGCATATTATTTTCAAAACTTAGACAATTTTCATCAAAAATTTGTGAAATTTGAACTACATAAACAGGCCTACAATACTATCACGTAGCACGCATGGGTGAATCCAGAAATGCATATAGTGTGTTGGTTGGAAGACCTGAGGAAAAAAGACCTTTAGGGAGGCCGAGACGCAGATGGGAGGATAATATTAAAATGGATTTGAGGGAGGTGGGATATGATGATAGAGACTGGATTAAGCTTGCTCAGGATAGGGACCAATGGCGGGCTTATGTGAGGGCGGCAATGAACCTCCGGGTTCTCTAGAAGACATTTGTAAGTATTATTATTATTATTATTATTATTATTATTATTATTATTATTATTATTATTATTATTGTCATAGCAGACTATACGATGTTTTTCTAATTTGAGACCTATGATGCATTTCAGCTTCCTTCCCTATCATATCAACTGGGATAGCTGTATAGTGTCCCGTTATTGTCACGCGTTGAGATGCGTTTCCTTCTCTATTTCTCTATCAGTTTTCATTGGAAAGTCCCACTGTGCAGTTAACTTTCTTGCCATGCCAGTTTTTGCATCAAACAGATAACAGTGTTCAGTTCATAATTTCCTTCTATATTGCACCATATATTAATCTGCAAACATTACTACAGTGCATGAGGATTAAGTTGGCGTGATTTCTACTGTCCTTGTCTGAGGTCCTTGTCTACCGAATGCCACCAGATGTGACGGGCAAGAGCTTTCCTTTTGTAAAATTCTTGGAATTCCCTTTCTCCTCCCTTCTCCCTTCACACTTTTGCAAACCCAATTAGTGGATCTCTCAGTGGCGTCTCGGGGTTGTCTGAGTTCATTAGTTAGTAGTATTTTGTGAATAGTGAAGTGAGTTTGTGTCTTTTTTTTTTTATTGGGTTATTTTACGACGCTGTATCAACAGCTCAGGTTATTTAGCATCTGAATGAAATGAAGGTGATAATGCCGGTGAAATGAGTCCGGGGTCCACCACCGAAAGTTACCCAGCATTTGCTCGTTTTGGGTTGAGGGAAAACCTCGGAAAAAACCTCAACCAGGTAACTTTCCCCGACCGGGATTCGAACCCGGTCACCTGATTTCGCGGCTAGACGCGCTGACCGTTACTCCACAGGTGTGGACGAGTTTGTATGGGAAAACGCGGGAAAACTTGAAGTCGGACGGTATGAATATGGTTATTAATGCATATAAATTCTTTACTGGAGAATATGAGGCACTGAAATGCGGAAAAGAAACAATATCTGTGCCGAGTTATATCCAAAAAAATTGCTGCAGCGACAGATATATCATCTCGTGGTGTTAACAGGATTAAAATAGAAAAAAAAAAAAAAACAAAACAAAACAAAAACAAAAGAAAGCGGAAGCGGAATTGGAAGCGTGCTGCGATCTCCAGGAAAGAAACCCCCGAATAGGATTCTTAAAAAAACGTGTGTAACAGGTTAAAAATGGCCGCACTTGCAAAAGTGACGGAAGAAAATTAGAGGAAGGCCTGTAAACACGTAGAAAAAGTTGAAAAATTTTATTGGGCGAAGGATGGACTTGTAGATGGAAATTTATTATTCGTTCGTAATCAGTTTGGACGACACGGACGAACTTTCTGGCGGAGTGGAGTCAGAATTTGAAGAGGAAGAGAATGCCGCCACTGGTAACTCGTGGTCGTTTGAAGGAGTGTCGACCATCATAAATGAGGGTAGAGAGAGAAGGTGAGCATTCTCTCTCTTTCTAAAAGGGACTAGACAAGTAAATCCTCATGGATTGTAACTATGTATACTTACTTACTTAATGGCTTTTAAGGAACCCGGAGGTTCATTGCCGCCCCCACATAAGCCCGCCATTGGTCCCTATCCTGAGCAAGAAAATCCATTCTCTATCATCGTATCCCACCTCATTGTATGCTTTGTACTTCACAATTTTATTACTATTACTATTATTATTATTATTATTATCATCATCATCATCATCATCATCTTATTTGTTCTACTTTGTTTGTCTCATTTATTTTGACCTGCGCCGTATTATACATCACATTGTATTATGCTTTTTTCTTTCTTTCTCTATGTTATATATTATGTCTGATTTCTACTTACTTGTTGTTTACATTTTATTATTATTACCTTATTCAGTTTTGTGTGTAAAATTGTAGTGTACTTTGCAAATTTGCAGTGTTTTTTGTAACGCAGTTTTACTCCTGGTTGAGTGTTAGAGAAGGCTGTATGACCTCAACTCTGCCAGTTTAAATGAACCATTATTATTATTATTATTATTATTACTATTATTATTATTATTATTATCATCATACACTACAGGAATCTATTATTATTATTATTATTATTATTATTATTATTATTATTTTATTATAATATCTTTTTCATATACAGGGTGTAAATAATAAAACTGTACAGATTTTAACAACTTATTCCTTGTATAGAGCAGAACAAAAATTTGTAATACCATATTACTCCCACGTGAATACTTCTTTAAGAAAAAAATAATTTTTTCCATAAATGTAAAATACTGTAATGCTAATAGATAAGTAGGCTACTATTAGTACGATTTTGATTTTTACTCTTATCATTAGAAAAACTAATGAGGAATGATTTATCCCTTTACGGATTTTTAATAAAATGGACGGTTTTCTTCCAAATTAAATACAAACATAATACCTACCGTTATTTTCTGCCATTAGGAAATCTGACAACCCTACTGCAGTGACTAAGGGACGAAATTCTGCTATTCAGACCTGAGTTTTCGTGTATGTGTATTCGTTAAGTGAGCTGGCGTTGCGCAGTGGCCAAACTTCGCAGACTTTCAGCCTAATTTTCTAAATAACCATGCACTTAATGGGCAAAAACCATAATGAGTATTTTATTTATTTTAATATATTCTGCTGCCCCCTTCAATCTGCGCAGCTAAACCACTTTCATCATGTATATATGAAACTGATAGATACACTATGCTTTGCCAAGAGTAGGCCTAGATCTTTTCTCTACTGGTTTTGGAGTTAAAAAAAGAAAAGTACACAAAAAGTTACAGTAGAAATCAATATATTGATGTACTAACTGGCTTTTGAGGAACCCGGAGGTTCATTGCCGCCCTCACATAAGCCCGCCATCGGTCCCTATCCTGAGCAAGATTAATCCAGTCTCTATCATCATATCCCACCTCCCTCAAATCCATTTTAATATTATCTTCCCATCTACGTCTCGGCCTCCCCAAAGGTCTTTTTCCCTCCGGCCTTCCAACTAACACTCTATATGCATTTCTGGATTCGCCCATACGTGCTACATCCCTGCCCATCTCAAACGTCTGGATTTAATGTTCCTAATCATGTCAGGTGAAGAATACAATGCGTGCAGTTCTGTGTTGTGTAACTTTCTCCATTCTCCGGTAACTTCATCCCTCTTAGGCCCAAACATTTTCCTAAGAACCTTATTCTCAAACACCCTTAATCTATGTTCCTCTCTCAAAGTGAGAGTCCAAGTTTCACAACCATACAGAACAACCGGTAATATAACTGTTTTATAAATTCTAACTTTCAGATTTTTTTACAGTAGACTGGATGACAAAAGTTTCTCAACCGAATAATAACAGGCATTTTCCATATTTATTCTGTGTTTAATTTCCTCCCGAGTATCATTTATATTTGTTACTGTTGCTCCAAGATATTTGAACTTCTCCACCTCTTCAAAAGATAAATTTCCAATTTTTATATTTCCATTTCGTACAATATTCTGGTCACGAGACATAATCATATACTTTGTCTTTCCGGGATTTACTTCCAAATTTATCTCTTTACTCAAGATATTGATGTAGGTATAAAAATAATAAAATTTTAAGTAGGAATTATCTTTACAACGAAAATGTGACAACAACGCTTGACTATACAAGTACTCATGCGTGCAAAAAGAAAGATATAGTCAACACTAAGCCAGCCGAGGGGGTATTAATTGAACGATTTTACTGTACACGAAGTTGTTTATAAATTTAATACTTAACAAGTTTTCCCATCCCTTGTAGTTAATATGGGCAGATATATTTTCTACTATATGCGCAGTTTAAAGAGAGATTTCGAGAAGTGCTCATCGACAGTTTCCTTGTAAATCTAGACGTCTCCCAGTGTTCATAAATCTTCAACAATGCATTCAAATCAAACACATATAAAGATTATTTATCTTGTAGTAATACAGTGAGTAACAATGCAGTTATTAAAACCTGATAGTGATAAATAAAATCTAACTTACATGTGATGCTCTTTCACCCCCTGAAACTCTTCTATATCCGCCTTCCAGTTGAATGCAAAGACAAACAAGTAATTACCTGAAAGCAAGAATTAAAATCTATTAACTTCCATTCACTGCTATTGTTTTCCAACAGAGACTCAGTGCTGCTCTGGTGGATTTAGCTTGGTACTAACTCAAATCTGAGCCCTCTGATAAAACCTAGCCTCCTTTGTCATGCGTTTTTTTCTTCCCCAAGACATCTTATCTTACCACACGAAAGGTGGCGTTGATTGAAAGGTATGCAGACATTAGTTTGGAGTGCGAGAGACAGAATTGAGAATTCTTCCTGGAAATAAATGAATAACGCTTTAATAATGAGCTGAAATACAAGGATTTGCATCAATTTGCAAGCTTTACAGAACAAAGTACCGTTAATTGATAAAAACAAATTATTTTCATCTGAAATCGGATTAAGAATATGTATATGCTGTTTGAAGTAGGATTATCGACAGTAATACCAACTGCTCACAGTTTTCCGGTAATTTAATATAGCTTAACGAATACTTATCGTCATGATGGAGAAACGCAGTTTGAGCGTAAAGTTTAATTATCGAAGAAAATAATTATTAGTAGTACGAAAAATTTTCGGCTAGATAATTCCATCGTGATTAGCAGGATACATTTTGTAGTGTGTATTTCCTATCACATTCTACTGTTTTCTTCGAAAGCAGAGAATATAAATAAAGACCTTGGCCTCCTGTAATAAAATGAAGCTCATGGGTAAACAATTGACAGTAGCTGTAGAAAAATGACTAATGAAATATCACGAATAGAAATCATATTGTAGTTTATAACCGTTTATTATGAACTATGTATTTATTGATAGTAATTAATAACGAAATACTGTTGTATCTTTTATTACTATTCCAGAATTTAAATATGTTAGCGTTTGATTAGTATAAATTAATAGTTACGACTTAATGGAATATTTTTATATTGTACCCATTTTAGCTTATAATTTATTTTCCGTCAATTAACTTAGTTTCAGCATTCTACTTTCTTTTCACGGTCATTTCTTTGTAATTCTCAACATTCTTTTAATTCATGTTGTATAGCTACCTAATTCTACTGTATGGAAGAAATTTCTTCATTGCTTGATGTTTTTTGAATCCCGTAATTTCTTTTAATACGCAATTGATTCCAAACCACTGTTTTATTACTTTTTGCTTTTCGTGTACCTCAAGTACCGGTAATATTCATTCATTCATTTATTTTATTCCATAGATCTTACATGAGCAATGAAGCTTTAAGATGTGGAACAAGTCAAAATTTTACAATATTACAATTACAATTTTTATAGTTTTACAGTTCAGTAATTTTCTACAATTTTTACAATTTTGTGCAATTTTTTACAATATTTTGGCGAGATGTAGTGAGATGAGGTGAGGTCCGAGGATTCGCCAAAATATTAGCCGGCATTTGCCTTTTGGTTGGGGAAAACCTCGGAAAAACCCACCCAGATAATCAAATCAAATGGGGGTAATCTAATCAAAGGGGTTGATGCCAAGGACTCGCCATACACCATCCGACTTCAGTCCCACGGCTTTGGAAAACCTAGGAAGAAACCAAAGACCAAGAGGGGATCCAACCCAAGCCCGAACGCAGCTCCGGATCAGCAGCCCAGCGAGTCTGCCGACTGAGCTACGTCGATGGCTCTACAATACATAGCCAATCAGATTATTAAATTTACAAACGCAACCAATCATTTATCAGTTGAGCTATATGTATAATACAAAACAAGTTAATTAAATTTAAGGCATAAACAATTCAACCAGTTGTAATATACAGAAATTGATAATACATATCATGCAAACTACTTCAAATTACAAACACGAACAATTTATCAATAGATCACTATTCAATTTAAAGCATATACAATTGATCGGCCAAAACTATACAAAATATATACAATACAAAGTAGCATACTTTCATTAAGCTATACAAATTTGTGCAATTAATATCAAGTAGATTAATTCAATTTATAATCATAGACAATTCATCAGTTGAGCTATACACACTACTATACAATTTACAGCATATACAATTCATCAATTGAGCTATACAGACTACCATTCAATAAAAATGGTAAAGGTCATTTTCCTAAGAGTTTACAAAGAAATCTTAACAATTACAATGAATTCCCCTGAATATTAAAATGTTATTCTATATGAAGACATCATATAGCAAATTCAAATACGTATTATAAAAATTAATCAAAATGCAAACAGTAGCTGAGAACATTTAAGAATTTCGATACAAATGGATCCAGTACTCAAACAATGCAAGAAAAAAAAATACTAACGTCAAAGCAGCTTTGGACTACAGGAAAAAAGTTACAGGCAGGTTTGTGAAACCCGAAATAAACGATAACAAATTCCTAATGTTTCTAAGAAAAGAAAAGAAGAAAAGCGTAGGTATATGTACCCTTTTCTGTCGTGTTATTTGCTGGCGGAAATTTAACGAAGCTGAGTTATGAAATAATGCAAAGATATTTACTCGTTTAAAGTTTAGAAGGCAAATCGTTTGTAGCAAAGAATGTTTAACTACGTCATCTACTTCTTGTGATTCATAACGTCACCAGATGCAAGGCCACGTTTTAATGACTGCAAGCCTAAGAAAATGAAATTGCGGCATTACAGGGTGACCAACATAATACTGCCGATGGTACAGAGAGTTCGGAGTTTATAAAATAACATTGGGTATATAGACGTCTTCTTAGCGGATATTCCCCTCTTTGTAATATAACTAAAATAAGTTATTTACTTATTATCTAACGTATACAAAACAACAGAAATATATCTAAACTAGTGGCTTGTGCAGCAAACTAAGTTCATTAGGCGTTCAAATAAAAATTTTTCAGATTTATTTTCAATGAAAAATTCCAGACATTTTCAAAGTTACTTGCTTCCATAATAATGAAACATACTCCTCTTAATGGTTTTTTATGCCAAATACTTTTTCTTGAACCTATCCACCTTCAGTTTTTGAGTTTCAACGAGAAAACGCAAGTAACAATGTCAGGACAATCAGTGGGATTTCATGTGGGAGTAAAGCAATAGCTATTTCAGGTCACTGTGGATTGTAGGTGAAAGTTAAAAAAAAAGTCAGGTTTGCTATGCTTTCGAACAATAGACATAGCATCTTGGTATAGCTGCTGCTGCATGTAGAGCTTGAAATATATAGGGTAAAATCATTTTATCCTGCCAAGAGATCTTGCTGAAATGATCGGGAGACTACATAATTTTGTAGGCCTCTTATTTTATCAGTAAATAATACCGTATTTCCTTAGGAACTGTATTTGCGCTCTCTCGAGCCAATACTGAAGAGAATGACGCATATAAGTATCTACACCACACCGCCGTTAAGTAGGCCTATGTGAAAAAGATCCAACCCCACTTAATTAACAACTATAAAAATATTTGATTTTTAATAACAATATTATTATTTTACGCAAGTTTTTTTAGTTATATATATATATATATATTAACATCATGGCATTAACTAAAATAATATTTAATTACTAATGGTAATAATGTCTTGAAACTACCTCAAGTTTTATAGATTTTAATATCCAATACACAGCTGTACTCAGAAAATTACACACCGCAGAATCAGACCTGTAAATTATTTTAGTAAGTCTTGAAGTTTTAATAACCAATTGAGTTTGAACTCTAAATATGTCAGCAATCCTGCAGATCATGGTCTTCGTGTAATAACCTATTGTTTATTGTAGTATGTGTTTTGTTTTATTCTGAAATGCAATTAGTTCTCAAAAATGACGAAAGATGGATTCTGGAAAATAGGAAAATTATAAAGGAAAACCAACGCTTCACTGAAAGTTGCTATTTTTCTGAAAATCCTTGGATGCCAAGCTTCAAAATGAGGGGTCATTCACTAAAACCCGTTCAGCCGTTTTCCCGTAATTTCCATTACCAGTTCAAATTATATATATATATATATATATATATATATATATATATATATATATACTGTAACTAAGAAACGCTTTCTATTGTTTATAAATAGACATATCGCACCTTGGGAAGAAGAGGACCACAAATACAAAAAATTGATGAATCGAAATAACACTTCTCCTCTCATTTTACTAGTTACCGGTATCTCAAATCTCAAATTAATTATAATTGATTGAATTAAATTAGCTCATAAATTAAGTTACTACTTTACCTTATAGGTTTATTTAAATTTAAATAAATATGTAGTCTACTAGTCCTTAAAACGTAACTAAAGAATATTGCTGGAGAACCTTTTAAGTGTAGTGTAAATATTCGTAATTTAAATATGTATTGTATTGATTAAGGCTGGTTGAGTGGAAGAGAAGGCCTTATGGTCTTAACTCTGCCAGCGAAAATAAAACATTATTATTATTATTATTATTATTATTATTATTATTATTATTAATAGAGAAAAAAATTCTCTCTCTGTTTCTGTATGGGCACAAGCGGTAGGTCAAAATTCGGAGGCAGGGCATAATTGTGTCCGTATGGTACTGCAGCAAATCGAATGGATCCATTCCATATTAAACCTAGAAATATCTCATTAGTTCTTGCAATGTGGCCGTCTTATTCCCAAGTTCCGGCGTATTACTTTAATTGTATTTCTAATAACCGAATAAAAAGAAAATATATATTTTTTTTTTCACATTTTGTTGACAATACTAAGGATGGTATCAAGACAAGAAAAAGCCGGGATATGCGCTTTTGAATTGCTGCCTAATTTTCTCCTTTGCCTTATATGTAGGCACTGTGCTTGTTTTTCAGTGTGAGTCCATCCTTTTTTTTTTTTTTGCTACCGGACTGTCCATAACTATTCGTATTTCAGCAAGGAACTGTATCTTCTGTCATTCCCCATATGTGATAATCTCATTTTTGCCTTCGTTTGTTAACCCATACTCTTGCGAATTGACTTTTGAATTGCTGTATGATGACCTAAAAACAAGGAGCATCTTCTGCGGGCCTATGGAAAAATAACCAAGGAAGAGACTGGTGAAGTGCTTTTTGTGGAGTGTGGGGGCAGAAACATTACGACGAAATGAAGAGAAACGACTAGAAACATTTGAAGAACAGAGAAGAATGGGACGTGTGAAATGGACAAACAAAATAAGAAATGAAGCTGTGTTGGAAAGAGTGGATGAAGAAAGAATAATGCTGAAACTGATCAGGAAGACAAAAAGCAATTAGTTGGGTCACTGACTGAGAAGAAACTGCCTACTGAAGAATGCACTGAAAGGAATGGTGATCGGGTGAAGAGTTCGGGGCAGAAGATGATATCAAATGACAGACGATATTAAGATATGACAAAGAGGAAAGCAGAAAATAGTTAAGATTTTACAGTGCTGAGTTTGCAGCGAAAGACCTGCTCTTGGGCAGAAAACTACGAATGAATGATCTAATAACCTACCGGTAAGTTATATATAAAGATGGATTTCCATTTAGCGGAATAAATTAATTTAGGCGTAAGACTAATTCTTGGCTTAAAAATCGATAATGTGTTAAATTGGAAAAATCATATTAAAGAAATTACCCCCAAACTAAATTCAGCTTGTTTTGCTATTAGATCTATGCAAAAGATAGTAAATATCAATACCTTAAAAACAATATACTTTGCATACTTCCACTCGGTAATGAGTTTTGGAATAATATTCTGGGGAAATTCCACAGATAGTAACAGTATATTTCTATTACAAAAAAGAGTAATTAGAATAATAGTAGGTGCCAAATCTAGGGAATCGTGTGGGACTATTTTCAAAAAACTACAAATAATGCCCATGGCTTGTCAGTATATCTTTTCATTAATAATCTTCCTCGTATGTAATCGTGAAAACTTTGT